>NC_088408.1:80281052-80411052 GCF_034236695.1 Oncorhynchus nerka
ACATACAGAGACAGACAGAGACAGTATGTGTGAGAGAAACAGATAGAGACAGACAGAGACCGTATGTGTGAGAGAAACAGACAGAGACAGACAGAGACAGTATGTGTGAGAGAAACAGATAGAGACAGACAGAGACAGTATGAGAGACACAGACAGAGACAGTATGTGTGAGAGAGAAACAGATAGAGACAGACAGAGAGACAGACATTATGTGTGAGAGAAACAGATAGAGACAGACAGAGACAGTATGTGTGAGACATAGACAGATGAGAGACACAGATAGAGACAGTATGTGTGAGAGAAACAGACAGAGACAGTATGTGTGAGAGAAACAGATAGAGACAGACAGAGACAGTATGTGTGAGAGAAATAGATAGACAGACAGAGACAGTATGTGTGAGAGAAACAGACAGAGACAGTATGTGTGAGAGAAACAGATAGAGACAGACAGAGACAGTATGTGTGAGAGAAACAGATAGAGACAGTATGTGTGAGAGAAACAGACAGAGACAGTATGTGTGAGAGAAACAGATAGAGACAGACAGAGACAGTATGTGTGAGAGAAACAGACAGAGACAGACAGAGACAGTATGTGTGAGAGAAACAGTTAGAGACATTATGTGTGAGAGAAACAGATAGAGACAGACAGAGACAGTATGTGTGAGAGAAACAGATAGAGACAGACAGAGACAGTATGTGTGAGAGAAACAGATAGACAGACAGAGACATTATGTGTGAGAGACACAGATAGAGACAGACAGAGACAGTATGTGTGAGAGAAACAGATAGAGACAGTATGTGTGAGAGAAACAGATAGAGACAGACAGAGACAGTATGTGTGAGAGACACAGATAGAGACAGACAGAGACAGTATGTGTGAGAGACACAGATAGAGACAGACAGAGACAGTATGTGTGAGAGAAACAGATAGAGACAGTATGTGTGAGAGAAACAGATAGAGACAGTATGTGTGAGAGAAACAGATAGAGACAGACAGAGACAGTATGTGTGAGAGACACAGACAGAGACAGTATGTGTGAGAGAAACAGATAGAGACAGACAGAGACAGTATGTGTGAGAGAAACAGTTAGAGACATTATGTGTGAGAGAAACAGATAGAGACAGACAGAGACAGTATGTGTGAGAGAAACAGATAGACAGACAGAGACATTATGTGTGAGAGACACAGATAGAGACAGTATGTGTGAGAGAAACAGACAGAGACAGTATGTGTGAGAGAAACAGATAGAGACAGACAGAGACAGTATGTGTGAGAGAAATAGATAGACAGACAGAGACAGTATGTGTGAGAGAAACAGATAGAGACAGACAGAGACAGTATGTGTGAGAGAAACAGACAGAGACAGTATGTGTGAGAGAAACAGATAGAGACAGACAGAGACAGTATGTGTGAGAGAACAGACAGAGACAGTATGTGTGAGAGAAACAGATAGAGACAGACAGAGACAGTATGTGTGAGAGAAACAGATAGAGACAGACAGAGACAGTATGTGTGAGAGAAACAGATAGAGACAGACAGAGACAGTATGTGTGAAACATACAGAGACAGACAGATAGAGACAGAAACAGAGACATTATGTGTGAGAGAAACAGATAGAGACAGACAGAGACAGTATGTGTGAGAGAAACAGATAGAGACAGAGACAGTATGTGTGAGAGACACAGATAGAGACACAGTGTGAGAGAAACAGACAGAGACAGTATGTGAGAGAAACAGATGACAGACAGAGACAGTATGTGTGACAGATAGAGACAGACAGAGACAGTATGTGTGAGAGAAACAGACAGAGACAGTATGTGTGAGAGAAACAGATAGAGACAGACAGAGACAGTATGTGTGAGAGAAACAGATAGAGACAGTATGTGTGAGAGAAACAGACAGAGACAGTATGTGTGAGAGAAACAGATAGAGACAGACAGAGACAGTATGTGTGAGAGAAACAGACAGAGACAGACAGAGACAGTATGTGTGAGAGAAATAGATAGACAGACAGAGACAGTATGTGTGAGAGAAACAGACAGAGACAGTATGTGTGAGAGAAACAGATAGAGACAGACAGAGACAGTATGTGTGAGAGAAACAGATAGAGACAGTATGTGTGAGAGAAACAGACAGAAACAGTATGTGTGAGAGAAACAGATAGAGACAGACAGAGACAGTATGTGTGAGAGAAATAGATAGACAGACAGAGACAGTATGTGTGAGAGAAACAGATAGAGACAGACAGAGACAGTATGTGTGAGAGAAACAGATAGAGACAGTATGTGTGAGAGAAACAGACAGAGACAGTATGTGTGAGAGAAACAGATAGAGACAGACAGAGACAGTATGTGTGAGAGAAACAGATAGAGACAGTATGTGTGAGAGAAACAGATAGAGACAGACAGAGACAGTATGTGTGAGAGACACAGACAGAGACAGTATGTGTGAGAGAAACAGATAGAGACAGACAGAGACAGTATGTGTGAGAGAGAGACAGACAGAGACAGTATGTGTGAGAGAAACAGATAGAGACAGACAGAGACCGTATGTGTGAGAGAAACATACAGAGACAGACAGAGACAGTATGTGTGAGAGAAACAGTTAGAGACATTATGTGTGAGAGAAACAGATAGAGACAGACAGAGACAGTATGTGTGAGAGAAATAGATAGACAGACAGAGACAGTATGTGTGAGAGAAACAGACAGAGACAGTATGTGTGAGAGAAACAGATAGAGACAGACAGAGACAGTATGTGTGAGAGAAACAGATAGAGACAGACAGAGACCGTATGTGTGAGAGAAAAACAGATAGAGACAGACAGACAGAAACAGTTAGAGACATTATGTGTGAGAGAAACAGATAGAGACAGACAGAGACAGTATGTGAGAGAAATAGATAGACAGACAGAGACAGTATGTGTGAGAGAAACAGATAGAGACAGACAGAGACCGTATGTGTGAGAGAAACATACAGAGACAGACAGAGACAGTATGTGTGAGAAACAGTTAGAGACATTATGTGAGAGAAACAGATAGAGACAGACAGAGACAGTATGTGTGAGAGAAATAGATAGACAGACAGAGACAGTAGACAGACAGAGACAGTATGTGTGAGAGAAACAGATAGAGACAGACAGAGACAATGTGAGAGAAACAGATAGAGACAGACAGATATGTGTGAGAGATAGAGAGAGACAGACAGAGACAGTATGTGTGAGAGAAACAGTTAGAGACAGTATGTATGAGAGAAACAGATAGAGACAGACAGAGACAGTATGTGAGAGAAATAGATAGAGAAACAGTTAGAGAAACAGATTATGTGTGAGAGAAACAGATAGAGACAGTATGTGTGAGAGAAACAGATAGAGACAGACAGAGACATTATGTGTGAGAGAAACAGATAGAGACAGTATGTGTGAGAGAAACAGATAGAGACAGACAGAGACAGTATGTGTGAGAGAAACAGATAGAGACAGTATGTGTGAGAGAAACAGATAGAGACAGTATGTGTGAGAGAAACAGATCGAGACAGACAGAGACAGTATGTGTGAGAGAAACAGATAGAGACAGTATGTGTGAGAGAAACAGATATAGACAGACAGAGACAGTATGTGTGAGAGAAACAGATAGAGACAGACAGAGACAGTATGTGTGAGAGAAACAGATAGAGACAGTATGTGTGAGAGAAACAGATATAGACAGACAGAGACAGTATGTGTGAGAGAAACAGATAGAGACAGACAGAGACAGTATGTGTGAGAGAAACAGATAGAGACAGACAGAGACAGTATGTGTGAGAGAAACAGATAGAGACAGTATGTGTGAGAGAAACAGATATAGACAGACAGAGACAGTATGTGTGAGAGAAACAGATAGAGACAGACAGACAGAGACAGTATGTGTGAGAGAAACAGACAGAGACAGTATGTGTGAGAGAAACAGATAGAGACAGACAGAGACAGGTTGTGTGAGCGAGACAGACAGAGAGACAGACAGAGACAGGTTGTGTGAGCGAAACAGACAGAGAGACAGACAGAGACAGGTTGTGTGAGCAAGACAGACAGAGAGTGTGTCTGTGTATCAAAGAGCTATCCACTCTGAGCCAGATGGATTTCTAGTAGTCTGGTTAACTCCTGTGTGATTGAAATGAGCTGAGCTGTGCTCTGGTCACAGGGTGGTTTGATCCATTTCAGCTCTAATGACGGCCAGCCGTTGGCCTGATGGAACAGATCAAGGCCTTGATCAAGGTATTATTATTATGGCCGCAGGATGGCTGGAGCACTGAGGCATGGAGAGCCCTGGAGGGCTGGGTAGTGGTGGGCCATCTCCGGGGATTGTCTGCTACAGTAGAGCCCCCCCCACCACCAGGGGAGGGGGGGCCTCTACTGTAGCAGACAGTCCCCGGAGGATTCCTAGGAGGATGAGGGCCTGGGGACACTGATCTGAAGTACAGTAGCTAGGCTAGCTACAGTTGAAGTCGGAAGTTTACATACACTTAGGTTGGAGTCATTAAAACTAGTTTTTCAACCACTCCACAAATTTCTTGTTAACAAACTATAGCTTTGGCAAGTCGGTTAGGACATCTACTTTGTGCATGACAAGTCATTTTTCCAACAACTGTTTACAGACAAATTATTTCACTTATAATTCACTGTGTCACAATTCCAGTGAGTCAGAAGTTTACATTCACTAAGTTGACTGTGCCTTTAAACAGCTTGGAAAAATCCAGAATGATGTCATGGCTGACAATGTCAATGACTGATCATAGCTGATGATGTCAATGATGTCATGGCTTTAGAAGCTTCTGATAGGCTAATTGACATCATTTGAGTCAATTGGAGGTGTACCTGTGGATGTTTTTCAAGGCCTACCTTCAAACTCAGTGCCTCTTTGCTTGACATCATGGGAAAATCAAAAGAAATCAGCCAAGACCTTGGAAAAAATGGTTGACCTCCACAAGTCTGGTTCATCCTTAGGAGCAATTTCCAAACGCCTGAAGTTACCACGTTCATCTGTACAAACAATAGTACACAAGTATAAACACCATGGGACCACGCAACCGTCATGCCGCTCAGGAAGGAGACGCATTCTGTCTCCTAGAGATGAACGTACTTTGGTGAGAAAAGTGCAAATCAATCCCAGAACAACAGCAAAGGACCTTGTGAAGATGCTGGAGGAAACATGTACAAAATTATCTATATCCACAGTAGAACAAGTCCTATATCGACATAACCTGAAAGGCCACTCAGCAAAGAAGAGGCCACTGCTCCAAAACCACCATAAAAAAAGCCAGACTAAGGTTTGCAACTGCACATGGGGACAAAGATTGTACTTTTTGGAGAAATGTCCTCTGGTCTGATGAAACAAAAATAGAATTGTTTGGTCATAATGACCATCGTTATGTTTGGAGGAAAAGGGGGAGGCTTGCAAGCCGAAGAACACCATCCCAACCGTGAAGCACGGGGGTGGCAGCATCATGTTGTGGGGGTGCTTTGCTGCAGGAGGGACTAGTGCACTTCACAAAATAGATGGCATCATGAGGTAGGAAAATGATGTGGATGTATTGAAGCAACATCTCAAGACAGCAGTCAGGAAGTGAAAGCTTGGTCGCAAATGAGTCTTCCAAATGGACAATGACCGCAAACATACTTCCAAAGTTGTGGCAAAATGGCTTAAGGACAACAAAGTGAAGGTATTGGAGTGGCCATCACAAAGCCCTGACCTCAATCCCATAGATAATTTGTGGGCAGAACTGAAAAAGCATCTGCGAGCAAGGAGGCCTACAAACCTGATTCAGTTACACCAGCTCTGTCAGGAGGAATGGGCAAAAAGTCCCCCAACTTATTGTGGGAAGCTTGTGGTAGGCTACCTGAAACATTTGACCAAAGTTCAACAATTTAAAGACAATGCTACCAAATACTAATTGAGTGTATGTAGACTTCTGACCCACTGGGAATGTGATGAAATAAATAAATGCTGAATTATTCTGACATTTCACATTCTTTAAACAAAGTGGTGATCGTAACTGACCTAAAACAGGGAATTTTTACTAGGATTAAATGTCAGGAATTGTGAAAAACTGAGTTTAAATGTATTTTGTTGAGGTGTATGTAAACTTCAAACTTCAACTGTATATAGTGATATACCTTATGTCTGGTAGGGGACAAGGCTGTGGTTTCTTACATCGTTTTCGATTGTTGACTGGTCATTAGGGTTGGATTACATGTATTTCACGAATGAGAATGTCCACATTGAAAAATAATTGGCAACATTCAGGTCGTGGATTGAATTTCAATTCATCCCCTGAACTGTCTGAATAAAGAAATAGAATTGGCCCCAGCCCTGGTCAGTTAACTAGACCGTACATGATGTCGTAGAGATGAGTGGGCTTGTGTACAGGTACTGTAGTGACAGTATGGGGACATGAGCGATACATTGAGATGTTGGCAGGAAGTGTGTGTGTGTCTGTGGCTTGTGGGGATGGATGCTCTCCTCCCATGAGACACACACACGCCCAGCCTGCAGCTGATCAAACCCCCTTTCATTATCACGCTTTCATCTAAGCCTGCTCTCATACAAACTCTGCATAATCTGCCTGTACGTCACATACAAACGCATACACACACACACACATCCAAGGACACAGTATTTCATGCTGTCTGGTAGATACAGCTCTTTAACACCCACGCTCACTTTGTCTTCAACACTATCTCTCACACACACACACACACACACAAGTACACTCAGCCATCAGCTGATGCTTTGTTCAGGACAAACAGTGTCAGAGCTGGGTCAAGGAGGACTGTTCATGTGCCAGCCTAGCAGGTCAGAATAAAGCAGTGCACCACGGCAGGTCATGACCCTCACTTCCTGCTTGCTGTCTGGAGGGCTCTACTCACACGCAGCCCTCTGGTGGGTGGGTGGGTGGGTGGGTGGGTGGGTGTGTGTGTGTGTGTGTGTGTGTGTGTGTACTTGAATCCATGTGTGTTTGTGCTCAAGTTGATACACCTCTGCTAGGGAGGGAGGGAGGCAGGGAGAGAGAAGGGCAGGGAGGGATGGATGGAGAGAGTAGGACAGAGAGTGAGGGAGAGAGAAGGGCAGGAAGGGAGGGAGGGAGGGAGAGAGGGAGGGAGAAGGGCAGGGAGGGAGAGATAGAGAAGGGCAGGGAAGGAGGGGAGAGAAGGGCAGGGAGGGAGGGAGAGAGAAGGTCAGGGAGGGAAGGAGGGGGAGAGAAGGGCAGGGAGGGAGAGAGAGAGAAGGGCAGGGAGGGAGGGAAGGGTAGGGAGAGAGTAGGACAGAGAGTGAGTGAGAGAGAAGGGCAGGGAGGGAGGGAGGGAGAGAGAAGGGGAGGGCAGGGAGGGAGAAGGGCAGAGAGAGAGAGGGAGGGAGGGAGGGAGGGAGGGAGGGAGAAGGGCAGGGAGGGAGGGAGGGTGGGAGAAGGGCAGGGAGGGAGAGAGAAGGGCAGGGAGGGAGAGAGAGAGAAAGGCAGAAACAAGCGCTTTGACAGTGTGCTGCTGTATAGATGTATTTGTTTTGGGGTTGGAGAGACAAGGGGGAAGGTGTGGTTCTTTGTACATCCGTCCGGCGTGGCCTGCTCTACTCTAATGTAGTGGCACGTCACAGTCAGTGACCTCTCTCTGCCTAGACATCTGTGACTTCTGGAAAGATCATGGGTTCAAAGGTCACGATACCTCGTCATCAGCGATGAGAAGCGAGAAAGGAGGAAGCGATGAACAGGAAGTGAGGGCATGAGAAGGACAGAGGTTGACCAGAGAGATTAAAAACACTTAAGAATGGAGATTCCGCTCAGCTCACTTCCTATCCTAGGCGCCCCTCTTTCCTAATCCTAATCCTTTCCCGAACATCCATCCATCCCCATCGGAAGAAACATCGGTGTGTTTTCCCCCTGGGTGACTTGGCTGAAGCAGCAGAGTCAGAACATGTGCCTTTTTTCTCTCTCAACGTCAGACTAATTAGCTAGTGATTGTCGGAACACTGACTGATATTATTAGCCTGCCGTGTCGTTTCTAATTTGTTGAACGTCATTAGGCAGCCCAGTGAAAACAAGTCCCCACCACCAATCATTAAAAAAGGTGATTGGATACAGCCAGGAGGCCTGCCTGCCTGCCTGCCTGCCTGCCTGTCTGCCTCTCTGCCTGTTTTGAATTTGCGTGACAGGAAGTATAATTTATTCCGTGCATTTCAAATAAATTCCACTTAGTCATAGAACATGAGAGTTTCATTGAATCTCACTGGTAGTACTTCCAGATACCAACAAATATAGAACTTTTCTCTGGAAACTGTGTTCATTAACTCTTTTAGCCTTAGTGCTTAGAATGACCAATTATATTTTCACCAACCATTTCATTTGTTTGGCTTATTTTTGAAGGTTTTAGGGTCAACTTGAGGGTTAAACTAACGCATTCTAGAAAATGCAGTATTTCCCCCATATTTAACTAAATGTTTGAGATTAATGAAATATAATAACCTATAATATTCACATTCAGGTTTTGTTTTCCTTGATAATTTATTTAAAGATTTTTTCATGAAAATCAGATGTGTCAACAGTATTTTATATACATGTATATAATGACGTGTTGGATGTTTTATGTACAAGATGTATATTTGATTAGACTACACATAATATAGAATAGAAGAGGCGTTTGAATTTCATTTCAATTCACTGAATTCAATTATATTTCCTTTAATTAAAATTCCAATTGCAATTCTGTATCCTGTTTACTAGTTCAATTCAAATTCAAGAATTGAATTGGAATTTCAGGCATTCTCAATTCAATTCTGAATTCAACACAATCCTGCTGTCTGCCTCCCTGTCTGCTTGCCTGTCTGCCTGCCTGCCTGCCTGTCTGTCTGGGAAATAGCTACAGTCATGACAGACATGTTTTGCAAATAAGTTGGAATCTGCTATAGGCTTTTGAGGAGAGACACCCTGAGTCCACCCTCGCCCATCTCTCTACCCTCACCTCCCCCAGCTACAGTATGTTTACACAGGGCTAGTCCTCTTAATCCGACCTCCAGGATGCTCACTCAGTCAATGTCTTATCTCTCAGCAGAAAGAGTGAAAAAAAGAGGAGAGAATGCCATTTGAGATTTGAGGACACTCAGCAGCTTGGGAGATAATGTGAAGCCTTTCGCTGCTGGTTCCAGACACCCTCCATGTTTCTAAACACACAGGCTCTCTTTCTCTATTTCCTCTCTCTCTCTCTCTCTCTCTCTCTCTCTCTCGCCATTCCTTCCTCCCCCTCTCTTCCTCTACTCAACCCTAAGCCAAAGGCCTCTCCATCGATCCAATAAAAGCTGAAGTCAGAACTGTGAGCTGTAAGTCATCAAATAGTTTTATCCCGGCCCTCCACTAAGTCCAGTCATTTAAAGCACATTTAGATCATCTTGGACTTTCTCTGTGCGGCTGCTCTTTCTTTCCCAAAAACTAAATCAATAGAAGTCAGATTGGGTGCAGAATGTGCTGTACAGGCTTTGCATCTAAATTCACACCCCCGTCTCCTGAATGGCAAACTGGACACAAAGTCTGCCCATTAAAGCAGACATTTAAAATTCACGTAACATTTGGGGCTGACTTATATCGAGCAATGAAATGCATCGGCGCCCGACAGACATTTTTCATCCATCTCCAAGAGTAAACACAACTTGACATTTATGCACATTTAGAAGTCAACCTTCTCAAATCAGCAAACAGCATCAAAGTGTTGATTTGGCTCTCTGATGGACACCAGCAGGTGTGGAATGACGATTCCACAGAAGGAGGGAAAGTGGGATACGTTTTATAGTGTCCTCCTGTTGCATTTTGAGTGTTTTCAAACTGCGTCTGTGGTAATGTTTGTATTGTTAACCTCCATTATTAAAACAGGCTGCTGTTAGCATCGCCTGTCAAAGACAAAACAAGTTTGTTGTTTGACATAACCATTTAGGAGAATTATCATCCACTACATTGTGTGTTGAATTGTCCTTGCTTTGACATTCATTTTCTGTGTCTGGTTGATGGGCTGCCAACACACATTAACTTTGCTACCTGGTGTTTCAATGTAATAACTGTCTTTGAATTGGCTTGACAGAACTCTGATAAGATGTTTATTTTTCTTATTGATTGATTGATTTATTTTCCTTTAATATTCCCCACAAACCCTACCACCCCTCCCCCAATTGGAGTAAACTAATAAACAATAACACTTAGGCTTCTTCCTTCAGTTTATACATACTATCCACATTTTACAGACAATTTATTTTACAATAGTTATATTTAGTTTGTTTTTAGTCCTTCCTCTATTTCTGTCCATCCAGTTTGATTTCTATTTGTAACTGTGCTATTTCACAAAAGTTCTGAGCCTATTTACATTTTACAGACTCCGACACTAGACACCCCCCCTAACCCTCCCGTTTTGCGGCCGGAGTCCGCAACTTGAGGGGGTACTGTCACGTCCTGACCATAGAGATCCCTTATTTTCTATGGTAGAGTAGGTCAGGGCGTGACTGGGGGTTAGTCTAGTTTATTATTTCTATGTGGGGTTCTAGTTTTGTTTTGTCTTTGTTGGTGATTTTGTATGATTCCCAATTAGAGGCAGCTGGTAATCGTTGTCTCTAATTGGGGGTCATATTTAGGGATCTTCTTTCCACCTGTGTTTTGTGGGATATTGTTTATGTGTAGTTGCATGGTAGCACTCCATTGTCATCACGTTTCGTTTAGTCTTTATTGTTTGTTGTGTGGTTCACTTATTTCTAATAAAAGATGTGGAACCCAGATCATGCTGCACGTTGGTCCGAGTATGCTTCCAACGATCTTGACAACATTTGTTATCTTATTGTTATTAGTCCCACCCTTCAGCTCCATTCAACCCCTCCCATCTATCTCTTAACACCATCCATTTTGGATTTCTAAAACCTTTCTATTCTCCTAGTTTCTACAGATTGTAAATTAAAGAAACAATTTTGCTAAAATAATTCTTATATTAATAATCGATTAACTATGACTTTTCAAGTCACCCAGTATTGCTATTTTCAGCGTTAGTTCTAGGTAAATGTTGCAATTCTTCAGCCATTCCTGGACCTGTGACCAAAATCAAGCTACATATGGACAGGACCAAAATAAATGATCTAATGACTCTGCCTCCTCACAGCAAAATCTACAGGGCTGTGAAGATTGTGTCCCCCATATTAGAGGTCGACCGATTATGATTTTACAATGCCGATACCGATTATTGGAGGACCCAAAAAAAAGCCGATACCGATTAATCAGCTATTTTTATTTATTTGTAATAATGACAATTACAACAATACTGAGTGAACACTTATTTTGACTTAACATCAATAAAATCAATACATCAATAAAAATACATTTAGCCTCAAATATAAAATGAAACATGTTCAATTTGGTTTAAATAATGCAAAAACAAAGTGTTGGAGAAGAAAGTAAAAGTGCAATATGTGCCATGTAAAAAAGCTCATGTTTAAGTTCCTTGCTCAGAACATTAGAACATATGAAAGCTGGTGGTTCCTTTTAACATGAGTCTTCAATATTCCCAGGTAAGAAGTTTTAGGTTGTAGTTAATATAGTATTTATAGGACTATTTCTCTCTATACCATTTGTATTTCATATACCTTAGACTGACTATTGGATGTTCTTATAGGCACTTTAGTATTGCCAGTGTAACAGTATAGCTTCTGTCCCTCTCCTCGCCCCTACCTGGGCTCGAACCAGGAACACATCGACAACAGCCACCCTCGAAGCATCGTTACCCATCGCTCCACAAAAGCCACGGCCCTTGCAGAGCAAGGGGAACAACTACTCCAAGTCTCAGAGCAAGTGACGTTTGAAACGTTATTAGCGCGCACCCCACTAACTAGCTAGCCATTTCACATTGGTTACACCAGCCTATTCTCAGGAGTTGATAGGCTTGAAGTCATAAACAGCTCAATGCTTGAAGCATTGCGAAGAGCTGCTGGCAAAACGCACGAAAGTGCTGTTTGAATGAATGCTTACGAGCCTGCTGCTGCCTACCATCGCTCACTCAGACTGCTCTATCAAATATCAAATCATAGACTTAATTATAACATAATAACACACAGAAATACGAGCCTTTGGTCAGTAATATGGTCGAATCCGGAAACTATCATTTAGAAAACAAAACGTTTATTCTTTCAGTGAAATACGGAACTGTTACGTATTTTATCTAATGGGTGGCATCCCTAAGTCTAAATATTGCTGTTACATTGTACAACCTTCAATGTTATGACATAATTATGTAAAATTCTGGCAAATTAGTTCACAACAAGCCAGGCGGCCCAAACTGTTGCATATACCCTGAATCTGCGTGCAATGAATGCAAGAGAAGTGACACAATTTCACCTGGTTAATATTGCCTGCTAACCTGGATTTCTTTTAGCTAAATATGCAGGTTTAAAAATATATACTTCTGTGTATTAATTTTAAGAAAGGCATTGATGTTTATGGTTAGGTACAGTCGTGCAACGATTGTGCTTTTTTCGCAAATGCGCTTTTGTTGGGGCGGCAGGGTAGCCTAGTGCTAGAGCGTTAGAGTGTTGGACTAGTAACCGGAAGGTTGCAAGTTCAAATCCCCGAGCTGACAAGGTACAAATCTGTCGTTCTGCCCCTGAACAGGCAGTTAACCCACTGTTCCTAGGCCGTCTTTGAAAATAAGAATTTGTTCTTAACTGACTTGCCTAGTTAAATAAAGGTAAAAAAAAAAAAATGTTTTAATTAAATCCCCCGTTTGGCGAAGTTGGCTGTCTTTGTTAGGAAGAAATAGTCTTCACACAGTTTGCAACGAGCCAGGCGGCCCAAACTGCTGCATATACCCTGACTCTGTTGCAAGAGAAGTGACACAATTTACCTAGTTAAAAGAAATTCATTTTAGCAGGCAATATTAACTAAATATGCAGGTTTAAAAATATATACTTGTGTATTGATTTTAAGAAAGTTCATGGTACACGTTGGAGCAACGACAGTCCTTTTTCCGCGAATGCGCACCGCATCGATTATATGGAACGCAGGACACGCTAGATAAACTAGTAATATCATCAACCATGTGTAGTTAACTAGTGATTATGAATGATTGATTTATTGTTTTTTATAAGGTAAGTTTAATGCTAGCTAGCAACTTACCTTGGCTTCTTACTGCATTCGCGTAACAGGCACGCTCCTCGTGGAGTGCAATGAGAGGTAGGTGGTTAGAGCATTGGACTAGTTAACTGTAAGGTTGCAAGATTGAATCCCCGAGCTGACAAGGTAAAAATCTGTCGTTCTGCCCCTGAACAAGGCAGTTAACCCACCGTTCCTAGGCCATCATTGAAAATAAGAATATGTTCTTAACTGACTTGCCTGCTACCCATCCCGTTAGCGGAATTATTTTAGTCAGCAACCGCTGAATAGCATTGTGCCACAGTCAAATAATATTACTAAAAAATATTCATATTCATGAAATGACAAGTGCTATATTGCAAAACACAGTTTAGCCTTTTGTTAATCCACCTGTCGTCTCAGATTTTGAAATTATGCTTTACAGTGAAAGCAATCCAAGCGTTTGTGTAAATTTATCGAAAGCACAACATAACATTATGTACACTAAGCATTAAGTAGCTAGGTCACGAAAATCAGAAAAGCAATTAAATTAATCGTTTTCCTTTGATGATCTTCGGATGTTTTCACTCACGAGACTCCCAGTTACACAACAAATGTCCCTTTTGTTCCATAAAGATTATTTTTATACCCAAAATACCTCTGTTTGTTTGTCGCGTTATGTTCAGAAATCCACAGGAAAGAGTGGTCACGACAACGCAGACGTATATTCCAAATAATATCCATAATGTCCACAGAAACATGTCAAACATTTTTATAATCAATCCTCACGTTGTTTTTAAAATATATATTCGATAATATATCAACCGGGTGTGTAAGTTTTTCAGTAACACCGGGAGAAACAATGGCCGCTTTACTCTGTAGCGCAAAACTCACTCTGAGAGCCCCCACCTATCCACTTACGCAATGTGATCTTTCACGTTCATTTTTCTAAATAAAAGCCTGAAACCATGTCTAACGACTGTTGACACCTTAGGGAAGCCATAGAAAAAGGAATCTGGTTGATATCCCTTTAAATGGAGGATAGGAATGCATAGGAACAGAGAGGTTTCAAAATAAGAGGCACTTCCTGATTGGATTTTCCTCAGGTTTTCGCCTGCAATATCAGTTCTGTTATACTCACAGACAATATTTGTACAGTTTTGGAAACTTTAGAGTGTTTTCTATCCTAATCTGACAATTATATGCATATTCTAGTTTCCGGGGCTGAGAAATAGGCAGTTTCAAATGGGTACGTTTTTTTAGCCAAAAACGAAAATACTGCCCCCTACACGCAAAAGGCTAAATAAAGGTGTAAAAAAAAATCGGTGTCCAAAAATACCGATTTTCGATTGTTATGAAAACTTGAAATCGTCCCTAATTAATCGGCCATTCCGATTAATCGGTCAACCTCTACCCCATATATATATATAACATTCTATTGGTTGCAAGAATTTTGTATAATAATTTAAATTGAAAAATTCGAAATTTACAATCCAACATCGTCTTGTGTGTCAATTCATAAACCATGTGCCATGGAATCGGTACATTGAAAAAATCTTCCCAGCGATTTTGCAATTTATATGGCACAGCTGTCAATTGTTTGGTCCTTCAATGAAGCTGGTAAATATTTTTATTTGTCACAATTTTCTATAACCATTTTTGGTCTTTAAAGCAGGTCCGACAGACATGTTCCTTACTTTCCCCTCTTCCACTTGCCTCTTCTATTTTTGTGGTTATGCTGCAATTAGTTGGTTGTAATTTTGGATAGAGCAGACATTTCCATAAGTCTGTTAGCTGCATGTGTGACATAACTTCACCAGTCCTATTTATGATATCAATAACAAAGATTATACCTTTTTTTTAATATTGAAAAATATGTTTTTTTTATCAATTAGTATATTTGAGGTTAAACCACAATATTTGTTGTTTTATTTGTTCTGTTTTTAAGGTGGATTAAACTGAAATTACAACCAACTTTCTAAGGCTTGTTTAAAAAATAACTATATTTTGGAGATTATTTCATTCTCAAATAACGAAAGTGAGCAGTTATCTGAATAAAGGGGAAAAGGCCATTCTTGAACATAGGGTGAGACATTCTTACTAACCATTTTGGATTTAGGTATAACTTTTCTATGACTGATGCCTTTAGTGAGAGGTCTAATGCGTTAATATTTCATATTTTCTGCCCTCCGAATTCATATTCATTATATAAATAGGCCCTTTTCATTTTGTCTGACTTGCCATTACAAGTAAAATGGAATATTTTTTGTTCATATAATTTAGAAATCAAGTCACTAGGTGTAGGCAAAACCATAAGCCAATAGGTAAACTGTGATATGACTGATGAGTTAATCAGGGTGATTTTTCCACAAATAGACAGGTGTTTTCCTTTCCATGGTAGCAAGATCGTATCTATTTTTGCTAACTTTCTATTAAAATGTATTGGAGTGAGATCATTTTTTTCTTTCGGGATATGTATACCGAGTATATCCACATACGTAATATAGTACACTTAATCATCATTTGGCTTTAATTCAGAGAGGTTAGCAAAAGTATCTAGATTCTCTATGAGGCAGTGGAGGGATTCTAATTGTACTTTTAAAAGAAAACATGAATCATCAGCGTAGAATGACACCTTTGTTTTTAAGTCACGGATTTCTAATCCCTTGTTATTATTGTTGGATCTAATTTTAACAGCTAACATTTCGATGGCCATAATAAATAGATATGCCGATAGTGAACAACCTTGTTTTACTCCTCTTGACAGTTTAAAACTATCTAAGATGTATATTCCAGGAATTTATATATAAACTCCTGTCGTACTTTATCAAAAGCCTTTTCAATGTCAGCTATGAAAACTAGGCCTGGTTTCCCCGATATTTCATAGTGTTCTATTGTTTCCAGTACTTGTCTTATATTATCTACAATGTACCGTCCATGTAAAAAACACCTGTCTGATTAGGTTGAATATTATCTGCCAAAATATTTTAAATTCTATGTGCCAAGCATTTAGCTAGAATTTGTGCATCACAACACTGAAGTGTAAGAGGCCTCCATTTTTTTAAATGGACTGGATCTTTATATATACCACTTGGATCCTGTTTCAGTAATAATGAAATCAGACCTTCCTGTTGCGTGTCGGATAATCTACAGTTTATATAGGCGTGGTTAAAACATACTAATAATGGTCCTCTGAGTATATCAAAAAAAGTTTGGTTTTCCCAGACATAAAGGCTTTAATTGCATCAAGAAGTTCCTCCTCTGTAATTTGGCCTTCACATGTGTCTTTCTGTACTGATGTTAATTTTACATTATTAATAGGGGAAAAATACATACAATTAGCTTCAGTTAGTGGAGATGGAGGAGACTGAAACAAAAACATATTCTTAAAGTACTTTACTTCCTCTTTCAAAGTATTGTTTGGTGAATCGTGAGTGACTCCATCATTTGTAACAAGTTTCAATAAAACTAGTTACAAAGCATTTCTATGTTGAAGATTGAAAAATAATTTGGTTTATTTTTCCCCATATTCCATCCAGTTCACTTTATTTTTATAATATATTACACTGGATCTTTCTTGAATAAGTTCCTCCATTTCCTATCTTATTCTGTGCCTCCTATGGTACAGTTTTATTGAAATCTATCTGTACTGCTAGTTCTTCAATTTCCTTTGTTAATATGGACTCTTTTGATCTGAATTGCTTTTGTTTTATAGATGAGTACTGAATTGCATGGCCTCTAATGGCATATTTAAAAGTGTCCCGTACAATAAGGGGATTTGCTGTACCTTTGTTATGTCGGAAAAAAATCTGTTATAAATTATTTTGTCCTAGTTAAAGTCATCCTGTAGGCTTTGATGACATTTCCAATATCCTCTCCCACATGGAAATTCTGTAAGAGTAATATATATGCCAATTATGTGATGGTCCGACCACATTCTGTACCCTATCAACACTTTAACTTTTGGTGCCAGAGAAAATAACATAAGAAAGTAATGAAGACGACTAGCTTGATTAAGCCTCCACCATGTATATCTCACTAGGTCAGGTTATTTAAGTCTCCATATATCCACTTATTCCATTATATCTTTGACATTCATGATTTCCTTAAGTGCCTGAGGGTGATAGTTTTTCAGTGTGATTTTCTTTACGGTCCATAGAGGTATTTAAAACCGTTTGTGAATGTCGTCCTGCTGCTCGGCTGGGGAGACATAGTGGTTGTTGTTCATGACGCTTTAACTTACTTTATTTTTTATCTGTCTTTGGCAGGCTGCCAGAGGCTGTTCCCACACTGTCTATCTCCACTGTCACTCAACATCAACCAGCGAATCAACGGCCTCGCTGAGACTCTATCGGAGCCATGGGTGAGGCTAAGGTCCTGATGTTGCTTCTTCTGATTGGTTGGGAGAAGTCGTTGAGTCTCAACTGGAACCCAATACCACGCAAGACCGTCAGATATCATGGTGAGTGTCTACCTGAAGTGAAACCCTATTCACACTATAGTGCACTGCTTTCAACCAGGGTCCATAGTAGAGGTCGACAGATTAATCGGAATGGCCGATTTTAAGTTTTCATAACAATCGGAAATCAGTATTTTTGGACACCAATTTGGCCGATTTAAAAAATAATAATAATAATGTTTACACCTTTAACTAGGCAAGTTAGTTAAGAACACATTCTTATTTTCAATGATGGCCTAGGAACGGTGGGTTAACTGCCTTGTTCAGGGGCAGAACGACAGATTTTGTTTTTGCAACCTTCCGGTTACTAGTCCAACGCTCTAACCACCTGCCTTACATTGCACTCCACGAGGAGCCTGCGTGGCAGGCTGACAACCTGTTACGCGAGGGCAGCAAGAATACAAGGTAAGTTGCTAGCTAGCATTAAACTTAGCAAAAACAATCAATCTTCACATAATCACTAGTTAACTACACATGGTTGATGATATTACTAGTTTATCTAGCGTGTCCTGAGTTTCATATAATCGATGCAGTGCCTGTTAATTTCTCATCGAATCACAGCCTATGATTTAGCACTGCCGTTGCACCAAACCTAACCATAAATATCAATGACTTTCTTTAAAATCAATACACAAGTATATATTTTTAAACCTGCATATTTAGTTGATATTGCCTGCGAACATGAATTTCTTATAATTTGGGAAATTGTGTCACTTCTCAGGGTATATGCAGCAGTTTGGGTCACCTGGCCCGTTGTGAACTGTGTGAAGTCCATTTATTCCTAACAAAGACCGTAATTAATTTGCCAGAATTGTACATAATTAAGGCATAACATTGAAGGTTGTACAATGTAACAGCAATATTTAGACTTAGGGATGCCACCCGTTAGATAAAATACGGAACAGTTCCGTATTTCAATGAAAGTATAAATGTTTTGTTTCCGGATTCTACCATATTAATGACCAAAGGCTCGTATTTCTGTGTGTTATTATGTTATAATTAAGTCTATGTTTTGATATTTGATAGAGCAGTCTGAGTGAGCGATGGTAGGCATCAGCAGGCTCGTAAACATTCATTCAAACAGCACTTTCGTGCGTTTTGCCAGCAGCTCTTCGCAATGCTTCAAGCATTGAGCAGTTTATGACTTCAAGCCTATCAACTCCCGAGATTAGGCTGGTGTAACCGATATGAAATGGCTAGCTAGTTAGCGGGGTGCGCGCTAATAGCGCTTCGATCATTGACGTCACTCGCCTTGAGACTTGGAGTAGTTGTTTCCCTTGCCCTGCAAGGGCCGCGGCTTTTGTGGAGCGATGGGTAACGATGCTTCGAGGGTGGCTGTTGTCGATGTGTTCCTGGTTCGAGCCCAGGTACGGGCGAGGAGAGGGACGGAAGCTATACTGTTACACTGGCAATACTAAAGTGCCTATAAGAACATCCAATAGTCAGTCTAAGGTATATGAAATACAAATGGTATAGAGAGAAATAGTCCTATAAATACTATAATAACTACAACCTAAAACTTCTTACCTGGGAATATTGAAGACTCGTGATAAAAGGAACCACCAGCTTTCATATGTTCTCATGTTCTGAGCAAGGAACTTAAACATTAGCTTTTTTACATGGCACATATTGCACTTTTACTTTCTTCTCCAACATTATTTGCATTATCTAAACCAAATTTAACATGTTTCATTATTTATTTGAGGCTAAATTGATTTTATTGATGTATTATATTAAGTAAGGGAACACCCCCCTGAAATGGACAAAAATGAATGGGAAGTCATTGGCACTATATGAAACATATACACGGTGTCCAATACCACTCAATATGCCATATGGCAAATTCCAAGTGTAACACTCCAAAAATCCAACAGATGGCGAGTGCGCTCCACCGTGATTTTTCATATTGCAAATGTAACACAAGTCAAGACCCAAGAGTAACATTTTGAAAAATTTAACATTTTTTCAAAAACTTATCACCCCCTTAAAAAAAGTGCTTTCTGGACCGTTTTACGAAATTCTTTTGATTTTTTTGTCAATTACACATGTATAAGAACTATATGAACATACTTTTGTCATATTTGATTATCATAATTTTTTAAAAACTTGTCCATAGGGCATATGTTTTGTCCATTTGCAATATGATTTCATAGGAAGTCAAAAGTCACTTTTTTTGTTGGCCAAATGCCATAAGAAATGTCCAAATGCAATATGAAAGATTTGAAAGTGCCAAATCAGGATGTTATGTCCATTTGCCATGCACGATCAATGGAAGTCGGTTTACAAACCTAAAAGTCAGTGAACCATGTCCAAAAGGCAAAATGAATTTTAGGGTGAATTTAATCACTTCCAGTTGCTTCAGGAAGCTTAGAATCAACACAGATAGACCTCATAGTGGCCTGATGGATTGTCATCGAAGACAGGTTCATACGGCATTCATAACCCACATAGGCTTCAGGTTGAATTTGGGGGTGCAGGCAATGTATTCCTATGGGGAGAGAAGTCAGTGAAAACTGTTTGATGTAAACATCTTCTTTTAACTGTTAAGGGTTAATGCTATATGGTCAAGGTTAGGCTTGCACAGATCGGGAGGACCTCAGGAACGTACCTGAGGTCGAATTGTGCTTCTCACCCTAACGGTTCTCTCACTGTCACCCAAAAGCAAATGACATTTAGGGCCGGGCTTCATTTTGGGCCTACTTTTTCTCATGGTCACTGTGCTTAGACCGAGCGAACTACGGTCAAGCGGGGCATCTCGTTGAACTCGGGACAGCCTAGAGATTATGGAGGCTCTGTGTGTCTTTAAGCACCGCACTTTGTCACTCCATCCTTGTGTGTGTGTGTGTGTGTGTGTGTGTGTGTGTGTGTGTGTGTGTGTGAGACAGCTTTTCTTTGACATCTGTTGGGAGAAATGACTGATTTACAGTTCATGAGGGTTGCCTAATAACACATATGAAGTTTTGAAAAGATCAGACCTTTTTAACCATTCGAAACAGCACCTATGACACCATTTTAAGGCACTTCCGGTTTACACAGGAAGCTGAAAGTGAACACATATCCTCCTTGGGGTAGGCACTTATAGAATATTGAGTTTTAAGTCTGAATGTTAAGAGCTGACTTATTTACAGAGGGTTGAATGAGTGTGTGTTATTTCAGAAAATCACAGAAATCTCGCATAGCTCGGAAACACAATTCAAAAAGATTCGTCTGAACACGCTGCAACTGGATCTGTAACTTTAAAAAAAACACCTTTCTTTGAACATCACCAATTTGACATTGTCCGATTTCTCTTAAATTACGCTAGATAAATGGATGGTTCTTTTTTTATTGACACCGTAGGTTAATTTACTTTGACGTGAAGTGGAAAAATTATTGCTCTATTTTCATTTTCATTTAATCCCAAAATGGCCATAACTCAAAAACCTTTGAGGCTTAGACGCCATCTTGTTCGGGGCCAACTGCCCATTATGCCAAACCTATGCTCATCATGTTTCGTCTTCAAAATATTTTCCGCTTAGGAGATTAGGCCACGTCGTGATTGGTGATGTTTTGTTCATTTGCAATATGATTCCATTCGCCCTCTTGTGGGATTTACCGGGAGAGCGGAAAAATGACCAAAATTGGAACAATTTATAAAACGGAAAGCGAATGTCCGAGAGAGTTCGTTTGATGACTTCCTGGAAGGTCCGGCCCTGCTGCACGGCCCGACGCCGTCCACGAATTTTAGAAACGTTGTCGGACGTCTAGTAAGGGACTGTACATTTGCAATGTGGACTTTCTCACTAACCATATGGCAAATGTCAAAATGTTCCCTTAAGGTATGTTAAAATAAGTGTTAATTCAGTATTGTTGTAATTGTCATTATTACAAATACATTTTAAAAATAGTCAGATTAATCGGTATCGGCTTTTTTTGGTCCTCCAATAATAGGTATCGTATCGGCGTTGAAAAATCATAATCGGTCGACCTCTAGTCCCATGGGGGATCAGTATGAAAAATGGATGTGCTCACTACTCTAAAGCCAAAATCACATGGAGAGACCCCAGAGTAGCCAGTGTCAATTCATATACACTGTATATGCCAACGTTGCCATGAAAATCCATAATAAACAGTGGTGTTTGTTCGCTATGTGGGCCCCCCAGCATTACTGTTGTGAGTTCCTTACGGGAGCCCGTGCTAAACTGTTGTTGCTTTGCTCACAAGGATGTTATAGCTAATAAAGCAGAGTTGCTTATAAACAACCGTCTCGTTCTTATACATAAACAGTATTCTCTATTGAAATCCGAGTCCTCTAGTTTTCCAGTTGTAGCCTGACTATGCTATATGCCTTTGATTGAAATCAACACAGGAAGGCTGCAAGTATTTTCAAATATGTAGCCTATTTGACTGATAAAGCTTAGCTTATAGCCATATACATTTTAAACTACATCTTTAGTCTACTTAGCATAGGGAAGACATAACGATTCCTCTAATTCCATTTCTACAAACGACCCACGCAATTTATTTGCTTTTACCAGATTGCTCTGTGTAGACGCAAGAAAAATAGACTTGCTTTCCAATTTGACATGCTATGATGCCGTAGACGCCGTTGACGCTGTTTTCTCTCAAATGTCTTCTATTTCCAGCGAGAGCACACTAGTTCTCGCACTTAAAATATGTTTGCTGTTTTCATCTGTCTGTTTTAAGTCCAGCTGTCAATGAAAAACAATAGCAATTGTTAGAAGCGGAGAAAATATCATTTCAGAAGGGGAAGTTGATTTACTTCTGCCTCTTTCTCACTCATATACCACATAACCACCTCACACCTTTATTCTGTCCTTTCTTTTCCTTCACTTCCTTCTCTTTCTTCTCCTTTTTATCCCACTCCTCCATCCTTTCTTTGCTTTCAGCCCTGATAAGAACCAAACTGCCTGTACTATTCTCACAAAGACATCACACTTCAGCTGTACGTATCAAGACTGCTATTATATAAAAGCAGCCTCTTTTCTTTCTGTCACACTCTTTCCACTCTCTCTCTCTTTATCCCCCTCTCCCCCACACTCCTTTTCCTGTCCCTGACTCTCAGCCGTCATTGTTAGTGTGAGAGGTGTGGATGGAAACTCAATGGAAACCAATCGACAAGCAGTCAATATCAGCGAGAGAGATAGAGAGCATAAAGAGAGATAGAGAGCATAAAGAGAGATAGAGAGCATGAAGAGAGATAGAGAGCATAAAGAGAGATAGAGAGCATGAAGAGAGATAGAGAGCATAAAGAGAGATAGAGAGAGATAGAGAGCATAAAGGGAGAGAGAGAGCATAAGAGATAGAGAGCATAAAGATATAGAGAGCATAAAGAGAGAGAGAGCATAAAGAGAGAGAGAGAGCATAAAGAGAGAGAGCATAAAGAGAGAATAGATTAGAAAGAGAGAAATAGAGAGAGAGAGAGAGAGTTAGAGAAAGAGAGAAATAGAGAGGGGGAGAGAGAGTTAGAGAAAGAGAGAATAGATTAGAGAGAGTTAGAGAAAGAGAGAATAGATTACAGAGAGAGAGAGTTAGAGAATAGATTAGAAAGAGAGAGAGTTAGAGAAAGAGAGAATAGATTAGAAAGAGAGAGAGAGAGAGTTATAAAACGAGAGGAGCAGATAGCCATAAAAGGAGAGGAAATATCTTCACAGGAGTAAGAGGAGCAACGCAGTGATAAAGAGACAGAAAAGACAAACACACAGAGCATAACGTCTACAAAGTGTTTTATGTCACGGTGGAGCCGTGTGTGTGTGTGTGTGTGTGTGTGTGTGTGTGTGTGTGTGTGTGTGTGTTGTTTGGTGGTGGTGTGAGCAAGAGTAGGCCAATAAAGAGTGAGGCAGAACAAAGCAGAGAGGGGGAGAGAGAGTGAAGAACAAACACCATTGTAAATACAACCTATATTTGTGTTTATTCATTTTCCCTTTTGTACTTTAACTATTTGCACATCATTACAAACTGTATATAGACATAATATGACGTTTGAAATGTCTTTATTATTTTGGAACTGTTGTGAGTGTAATGTTTACTCTACATTTTTTATTTCACTTTTCTTTATTATCTATTTCACTTGCTTTGGCAATGTAAACATGTGTCCTCTGCCTGAAAAGCCTTTAAATTGAATTGAATTGAGAGAGCTACCAGAGTGTGTATAATGCTTAGCCTAGCAGTCTGAGGGATTTAGTGCTCCCAGGCAGTTTGGGGTGGGTGGTGATGGGGGAGGGTTAGGGAGGGGGAAGTAGGGAGATGGGAGCAGAGATAATATTTATTCCCTCTCCCCCCCACACCCCACCCAGGCCCAAGCCCTACTTCTATAATTATGTGTGGCTAAGTAATTTGGGATTTGAAGAGGAAAAAACACAGACATTTTTAACTGCTTCTTCCCTCTCTCAACTTCTTCTCTCACTCTCTCTCTCCTCTCTTTCCTTCTCTTTCTTTTCCACTCTTCTCTCTTTCTCATTTATCTCTCACATACACTCCAGTACACCTCCCTCGTTGCTCCCTGATTTGAGCACGCCTGACTGGAGTATCCATTAGCTGGTTATTTTCGAGCATTTAACGGACATAGACACAGCCCCGCTAGATGTTACTCATCCCAGCCTTTCTTGTGGCCCAGTCAGGAGCATTTAAAATGGAGTCCCCCCCCCCACCCCTCTCCTAGCCAAACCCCAACGACAGCCCTGTAAACCAGCTCTATACAAAGCACAGCATCTGTAGTCTGAGAGAGAGAGAGAGAGAGAGAGAGAGAGAGAGAGAAAGAGCCAAACCTTCCATAACAAAGGGAGGGAGGGAGGGAGGGAGGGAGGGAGGGAGGGAGGGAGGGGGAGGGAGGGAGGGAGGGAGGGAGGGAGGGAGGGAGGGAGGGATGTTCATTTCTGATTGTTTATTTCATTTTTGTTTATTGTTTATTCTATCTTTTGTTTATTGTTTATTTAATCTGCTTTGGCAATGTTAACATATGTTTCTCATGCCAATGAAGCCCCTCTAAATGGAATTGAATTGAGAGAGGGAGAGGGGTGGGGGAGAGGGAGAGGGAGAGGGGTGGGGGGTGGGGGTTTGTTTGAAATGCCAGAAGGATGCGTTGATGCAGAGAATGAGACTAAAACTTAAAAGGAAAACCAATGCAAATGAGTGACACGGATTGAATTATTGGCATGTAAATATATGTTTACATTGCCAAAGAAAGTGAAATAGATAATAAACAAAAGTGAAATCAACAATAAAAAGTAAACAGTAAACATTACACTCACAAAAGTTTCAGAGGAATGGAGACATTTCAAATGTCATATTATGTATATATACAGTGTTGTAAGGATGTGCAAATAGTTAAAGTACAAAATGGGAAATACATATGGGTTGTATTTACAATGGTGATTGTTCTTCACTGGTTACCCTTTTATTGTGGCAACAGGTCACAGATCTTGCTGCTGTGATGGCACACTGTGGTATTTCACTCAATAGATATGGGAGTTTATCAAAATTGGATTTGTTTTCGAATTCTTTCTCTCTCTGCCCACCAATTACGGTAATGAGTGGTTGGGAGGGATGGAGGCAGGGATAGATGGATGGAGGTGGGGTGTGTGATTGGGGGAGAACAGACAGAGAGGACAGACAGTATTTTTTTTTCTTCACTTTTGTTTATTATATATTTCACTTGCTTTGTCAATGTAGACATATATGTTTCCCTTGCCAATAAAGCCCTTTGAATGCAATTGAATCGAGAGAGGATCTCTCCATTCTCCACTATGTCCCTGGTTGAATGGAATTAAGATGGAGCATATGGCATGATCTAAAGTGGAGTATAGTAATTTTTTTATTTAACTAAGCAAGTCAGTTAAAGAACAAATTGTTATTTACAATGACGGCCTACCAAAAGGAAAAAAGGCTTCCTGCTGGGACGGGGGCTGGGATTAAATATAAATATAAATATAGGACAAACACACAAACACTACATAAAAAGAGACCTAAAACAACAACATGCAAGACATGAAAACACAGCATGGTAGCAACATAACAACAACATGGTAGCAACATAACAACAACATGGTAGCAACATAACAACAACATGGTAGCAACATAACAACAACATGGTAGCAACATAACAACAACATGGTAGCAACATAACAACAACATGGTAGGAACAGAACATTATAGCAACACAAAACATGGTACAAACATTAGTGGGCACAGACAACAGCACAAAGGGCAAGAAGGCAACAATACATCAAACAAAGCAGCCACAACTGTCAGTAAGAGTGTCCATGATTGAGTCTTTGAATGAAGAGATTGAGATAAAACTATCCAGTTTGCAACGAACTGAAAAGACGAGCGACCCAGGGATGTTTGCGCTTTGGGGACATTTAACAGAATTCGACTGGCAGAACGGTTGTTTTATGTGGAGGATGAGGACTGCAGTAGGTATCTTAGATAGGGGGGAGTGACGCCTAAGCGAGTTTAATAAATAAGCATCAACCAGTGGGTCTTGCGCTGGGTATACAGAGATTACCAGTTTACTGAAGAGTATAGAGTGCAGTGATGTGTCCTATAAGGAGCATTGGAGGCAAATCAGATGGCCTAAAGGTAAAGAACATCTAGCCGCTCGAAAGCACTCTTACTTGCCGATCTATACATTACGTCTCTGTATTCTAGTATGGGTAGGATGGTCATCTTTATCAGGGTTAGTTTGACAGCTGGGGTGAAAGAGAAGCAGTTATGATAGAGGAAACCAAGTCTAGATTTAACTTTAGCCTGCAGCTTTAATAAATCAAATCAAATGTTATTTGTCACATACACATGGTTAGCAGATGTTAATGCGAGTGTAGAGAAATGCTTGTGCTTCTAGTTCCGACAATGCAGTAATAACCAACAAGTAATCTAACTAACAATTCCAAAACTACTGTCTTATACACAGTGTAAGGGGATAAAGAATATGTACATAAAGATATATGAATGAGTGATGGACAGTGTACCATCTAGCCATACTCCCAAGTACTTGTATGAGGTGACTACCTCAAGCTCTAAACCCTCAGAGGTAGTAATAACACCTGTGGGAAGAGGGTATTCGTCTTACCAAACCACATGACCTTTGTTTTGGAGTTCAAAACAAGGTTAAGAATGCTTGTTGGAGACTAAGAAAGCTTTGTTGTAGAGCAGTGGTTTCCAAACTTGTTATAGTCCTGTACCCCTTCAAACATTCAACCTCCAGCTGCATACCCCTCTATAGTACTAGGGTCAGCGCACTCTCAACTGTTGTTTTTTGCCATCATTGTAAGCCTGCCACACACACACACTATGACACATTTATTAAACATAAGAATGATGAGTGTGAGTTGTTGTCACAACCTGGGTCGTGGGAAGTGGCAAAGAGCTCTTATAGGACCAGGGTACAAATAATATAATAATAATCTATAATTTTGCTCTTTATTTAACCATCTTACATATAAAACCTTATTTGTTCATTGAAAATTGTTAATAACTCACCACAGGTTAATGAGAAGGGTGTGCTTGAAAGGATGCACATAACTCTGCAATGTTGGGTTGTATTGGAGAGAGTCTCAGTCTTAACCCTTTCACACTTACCATCACACGGGTGTGATCGTTCTACAGTGGTCCCTGAAGCGTACGATCACACCCTTGTGTTTAGAACACTCATTTAGAATGCTCGTTTAGAACTGCAGTTTCGAATGACTGGCCACACTTTTTTCAGAAAATATTTACACAAACACAGTCCTTACAAAGTTATGTCCAGAATGTCAGCAGTTTATTTTTGGATGCATTGTTCAGATATTCACAGAAGAAGATATAGCATAACACAATCATCCTAACCGGAAAAATGTAGGCTACATTTGTCCTAGCGCTGAGGAAAGATTGACCCAACACAAGCAGTCATATTTTCTAACTCTCGGCTGACGTAAACTACAATATGAATTAGCTAATAGCAATTACTGTATATAATTAATCACATCACGGGTGAGTGAGCTCACCATTGATCGAAATAACTAGGTAAAACACTTTATAGAAATCGAAAGTAATCCGACATTAGTTTCAGCGCGCAGCCATGCATTTTTTCCTCACAGAAACCGAAGATAATAAGAGAAGACGAGATGAGTTTGGTCTGTTTGTAGTATGCATGTTGAAGGGGTGTGTCATCTACCTTCGTTCACATCCCACCATGAATTTCCGGAAGTCCTCAAAAAATTTGTGAACTCTTACTCACCTCATTTTGTTATAACATCTTTGGTCAAACAGACGTGAATCACAGAATGCATTGTATGTCAACAAACATGGATACACAGCTGGAATTAGCTTAGCTCATCATAATCAGTACAACCTTCAAAAAGGTATTTTACACACATAATATGTGCCCATTACAATCTGTGCAAGAATCGGAATGCATGATTTGTCACCTAGAATTGAAAACGTGAATAAAATCGTAAATACACAAATAATTACCACACAAAACATTTTCTGATAGTGATTTATTGATACAAGTAGCGCGTGCCGGCAGTCAACCACGTAACCTCCCACTCTGCGCCATTCAGTGTTGTTGCAGCCATGATACTATGCCTTAGAGATGGGGGTGGAAGTGCAGTTGTTGTTCAGTCACTGCATGGATATTAAATATGGGTTATGCATATTCAGTTTTTTGTCCTCTAGTAAAACAAGTTGTTGAACCAACTACCAGTACTGCAATAAAATAGATTAATATTACATATTGGCATATGTGTTTTCTTGCTGTGTTTTCATCCAGTACAACTGTTAAGGAGTGTATGTTAGCATACAAAAGCTGTCCTCATTCTTCAGCTCCAAAGATTTCCAGCTCCAGTTATGATATTGACAAATAATGTTTCTGGTTTCTGAAAGTACAGAATAAAGAGGAATTATTCATTAGAATACAATATAAGGATATAGCAATAAAACAATACTACAAAGAAGTAACATAATAAACACTGCTATAAAAAAAAATGTTTATTGCATTGACAAAATCACAGATTTGAGTTATAACAGTAAGAAATTAACTTTTGAGCTCCACAAGGGGGCAAGGCAGGGCAGAACAGAGCTATGCTGAATAGACCAAATAAACAAACCATGGTCATATCTTTTATTTATTTAACTAGGCAAGTAATTTAAGAACAAATTATTATTTACAATGATGGTCTACACCGGCCAAACTCGGACAACGCTGGGCCAATTGTGCGCTGCACTATGGGACGCCCAATCACAGCCAGTTGTGATACAGCCTGGATTTGAACCAGGGTGTCTGTAGTGCCATAGACCGCTGCGCCACTTGGAAGTCATAAGGCCAGGGTAGCTTCAAAATACAACACAAGCTAATAGTTTTCTGACGCAACTAGCATGGTTTTACAGAGCTAATAGAATAATGTAGCTAGGTAAGCATGATTGACAATAACACCATAAAGGTTATAACATGTGTAACGTTACCTCACGTGTCCGCAGTTATAAGGAATATATTATGATCTACAGCTACAGCAGAAACGGCATACGGAAACTATTATTATAACTATTATAACGTAATAAGGCACTTACTTTGATGGAAACGCAGCCTGGATTTGAACCAGGGAGTCTGTAGTGACACCTCTAGTACTGATGTGCTGTGCCTTTGACCGCTGCACCACTTGAGTCATAAGGCCATGGTAGCTTCAAAATGCTACACAAGATAATACTTCTCTGACGCATTTAGCATTGTTTTACAGAGCTAATAGAAGAATGTGGCTACATAAGCACGATTGACTATAACACCATAAAGGTTATAAAATGAGTAACGTTACCTCACGTGTCTGCGGTGATAAAGAATATACACAAATATATTATGCTCCATACATACATTTACATTTACATTTAAGTCATTTAGCAGACGCTCTTATCCAGAGCGACTTACAAATTGGTGCGTTCACCTTAAGACATCCAGTGGAACAGCCACTTTACAATAGTGCATCTAAATCTTTTAAGGGGGGTGAGAAGGATTACTTTATCCTATCCTAGGTATTCCTGAAAGAGGTGGGGTTTCAGGTGTCTCCGGAAGGTGGTGATTGACTCTGCTGTCCTGGCGTCGTGAGGGAGTTTGTTCCACCATTGGGGGGCCAGAGCAGCAAAGAGTTTTGACTGGGCTGCGTGGGAACTGTACTTCCTCAGTGGTAGGGAGGCGAGCAGGCCAGAGGTGGATGAACGCAGTGCCCTTGTTTGGGTGTAGGGCCTGATCAGAGCCTGGAGGTACTGAGGTGCCGTTCCCCTCACAGCTCCGTAGGCAAGCACCATGGTCTTGTAGCGGATGCGAGCTTCAACTGGAAGCCAGTGGAGAGAGCGGAGGAGCGGGGTGACGTGAGAGAACTTGGGAAGGTTGAACACCAGACGGGCTGCGGCGTTCTGGATGAGTTGTAGGGGTTTAATGGCACAGGCAGGGAGCCCAGCCAACAGCGAGTTGCAGTAATCCAGACGGGAGATGACAAGTGCCTGGATTAGGACCTGCGCTGCTTCCTGTGTGAGGCAGGGTCGTACTCTGCGGATGTTGTAGAGCATGAACCTACAAGAACGGGCCACCGCCTTGATGTTAGTTGAGAACGACAGGGTGTTGTCCAGGATCACGCCAAGGTTCTTAGCGCTCTGGGAGGAGGACACAATGGAGTTGTCAACCGTGATGGCGAGATCATGGAACGGGCAGTCCTTCCCCGGGAGGAAGAGCAGCTCCGTCTTGCCGAGGTTCAGCTTGAGGTGGTGATCCGTCATCCACACTGATATGTCTGCCAGACATGCAGAGATGCGATTCGCCACCTGGTCATCAGAAGGGGGAAAGGAGAAGATTAATTGTGTGTCGTCTGTATAGCAATGATAGGATACAGTACGCTACAATAGAAATGTGGAATAGAAAATGTGAACACGTGTGCAGATCCTGTTCTGACGGGAGATGAGCAAATGTCTGCAGACGTGAACTGCACAAACAATTGGGTAGTGCTTGGGGAATTTTGTCCGTGTCAGAAATGTCCCAAAAATGTAATTATCCGCAAAAGTAAAAATGACTATTTTTATGTGAATGAATGAGGAGGCGTAACACACCTAAATTCAAACTGTTTTTAGAAAATAAAAACTTGTTTGAAAATCATTTGAAATTGAAGTTAAAACAACCTATAAATATAAACAGGCTGCGTGCTTTAGTTTGAGGGCAGCGCGGATAAAATGTACTGTTACGTATCAATCACATTCTGGAATGGAGAGAACATTCTAACATCACGTGCATAAAAAAACTCACGCTGGGGCGACCGTTAGAGATATTTGGAACTCACGCATGAAAGGGTTAAATAATTTCCCACACAGTCTGTGCTTGTACTTAGTTTTCATGCTTGTGAGGGCCGAAAATCCACTTTCACATACAGTGCCTTGCGAAAGTATTCGGCCCCCTTGAACTTTGCGACCTTTTGCCACATTTCAGGCTTCAAACATAAAGATATAAAACTGTATTTCTTTGCGAAGAATCAACAACAAGTGGGACACAATCATGAAGTGGAACGACATTTATTGGATATTTCAAACTTTTTTAACAAATCAAAAACTGAAAAATTGGGCGTGCAAAATTATTCAGCCCCTTTACTTTCAGTGCAGCAAACTCTCTCCAGAAGTTCAGTGAGGATCTCTGAATAATCCAATGTTGACCTAAATGACTAATGATGATAAATACAATCCACCTGTGTGTAATCAAGTCTCCGTATAAATGCACCTGCACTGTGATAGTCTCAGAGGTCCGTTAAAAGCGCAGAGAGCATCATGAAGAACAAGGAACACACCAGGCAGGTCCGAGATACTGTTGTGAAGAATTTTAAAGACGGATTTGGATACAAAAAGATTTCTGTCCATAGGACAACAATCAGTCGTTTATTGCACAAATCTGGCCTTTATGGAAGAGTGGCAAGAAGAAAGCAATTTCTTAAAGATATCCATAAAAAGTGTTGTTTAAAGTTTGCCACAAGCCACCTGGGAGACACACCAAACATGTGGAAGAAGGTGCTCTGGTCAGATGAAACCAAAATTGAACTTTTTGGCAACAATGCAAAATGTCATGTTTGGCGTAAAAGCAACACAGCTCATCACCCCGAACACACCATCCCCACTGTCAAACATGGTGGTGGCAGCATCATGGTTTGGGCCTGCTTTTCTTCAGCAGGGACAGGGAAGATGGTTAAAATTGATGGGAAGATGGATGGAGCCAAATACAGGACCATTCTGGAAGAAAACCTGATGGAGTCTGCAAAAGACCTGAGACTGGGACGGAGATTTGTCTTCCAACAAGACAATGATCCAAAACATAAAGCAAAATCTACAATGGAATGGTTCAAAAATAAACATATCCAGGTGTTAGAATGGCCAAGTCAAAGTCCAGACCTGAATCCAATCGAGAATCTGTGGAAAGAACTGAAAACTGCTGTTCACAAATGCTCTCTATCCAACCTCACTGAGCTCGAGCTGTTTTGCAAGGAGGAATGGGAAAAAATGTCAGTCTCTCGATGTGCAAAACTGATAGAGACATACCCCAAGCGACTTACAGCTGTAATCGCAGCAAAAGGTGGCGCTACAAAGTATTAACTTAAGGGGGCTGAATAATTTTGCACGCCCAATTTTGCAGTTTTTGATTTGTTAAAAAAGTTTGAAATATCCAATAAATGTCGTTCCACTTCATGATTGTGTCCCACTTGTTGTTGATTCTTCACAAAAAAATACAGTTTTATATCTTTATGTTTGAAGCCTGAAATGTGGCAAAAGGTCACAAAGTTCAAGGGGGCCGAATACTTTCGCAAGGCACTGTAGGTACGTGGTTGCACAGGACATCAGTGTCTTAACAGTACAATTTGCCAAGGCAGGACACTGAGCGCAGCCCTATTCAGAAATCTGGCAGTGGCTTCTGATTGAATTCAATTTTCACAGAACAGCTTGTTGCAATTTCGATGAGGCTCTCTTGTTTAGATATTTGTAAGTGGACTGGAGGCAGGGCATGAAAGGGATAATGAATCCAGTTGTTTGTGTCATCCGTTTTGGGGGAAAGTACCTGCGTAATTGCACATCCAACTCACTCAGGTGCTTCGCTATATCACATTTGACATTGTCCGTAAGCTTGAGTTCATTTGCACACAAAAAATCATACAATGATGGAAATACCTGTATGTTGTCCTTGTTAATGTCCCGCATATTGAATATAGTTGCAGAGAGTCCCTGTTATCCTAGATTCAGATCATGCAGGCGAAAAAAAACATCACCCAGATAGGCCAGTCGTGTAAGAAACTCATCATCATGCAAGCTTTTGACTACATATGGACCATTAGTGGAATTCCCGCGAGAGAGTAACGGTTAATCTGATTGGATGTTAATTATTTGACTAGGCTACCTGTATTTGACATTGTGTTGTTATTTGCTGAACACTAGATGGTTTAGTTTTATTTTTTGTAGTGAAACGAGGCTACTCAGGCGAGAACAAAACCTCACCCGAATGTATAGCCCCGTGGGAAAATATAAATGGACTGTTTGAATAATTATTATTTTTTAAATGTGAATCACATTTTTATTTGGCATACCCTCGACGGCATTGCGTGTACCCCAGTTTGGGAATACCTGTTGTAGAGCATTTAACGGGGAGACGTAAGCTAAGTGTAAGACAGTACCATCTGTATATAAATGGATGAGAGAGCTTGCTACTGCCTGAGCTATGTTGTTGAGTAAATTGAGAAGAGCGTTGGGCCTAGGATCGAGCCTTGGGGTACTCCCTTGGTGACAGGCAGTGGCCCGAGACAGCAGATTTTTCTTACTTTTATACACTGCACTCTTTGAGAGAGGTAGTTAGCAAACCAGATCAAAGACCCCTCAGAGACACCAATACTCCTTAGCCAGCCCACAAGAATGTTAATAAAAATAACAGCACACTATTGCTTAGAATCAAGGGCAATGGTGACATCATTGAGGACCTTTGAGGTTGCAGTGACACATCCATAACCTGAGAGGAAACCGGATTGCATACCATAGAGAATACTATAGACATCAAGAAAGCCAGTCAGTTGATTAGTGACAAGTTTTTCCAACACTTTTAATAAACAGGGCTAAATATAAATAGTCATATTGTTCTGTAAACTGCTGGGGGCCCATCACAAAACAGTTATGATTATCATTAATCCATCCTTGCGCCATTCTCTCTCTCTGTCTTTCTCTCTCATTGTCCCTCTCTCAATTCAATTCAAAGGGCTTTGTTGGCATGAGAAACATATGTTTACATTGCCAAAGCAAGGCGGCCAGGCAGCATGAAGTGGGCACTCTTAACCGTGGCTCTCTTTTTCAGCGAGGTAATTTGTGGAATAAATCAACTTAATTTAATCGTCTTCATGTAGAATTGAACTGCAATCTCCCACTGCTTCAGTCCCTGCCCTGTTTCTGCTGCTTCAGTCCCTGCCCTGTTCCTGTTTCCTATCTCCCCAGGTCTTCCACTCGTCCTGTTGTTATGTTAATCCAATTGTAGCATTTCCTCTCCATGTTTTCCCTTCTCCTCCCCCATATCTCCTAGTCCACTTCACCCCTCTCTCACCATTCCCTCCCCTAATCTACAGCAATTACACAGCTCTTCCATCTCTCTCCATGTACTCGTTGTCTCATGCCTTGACTTTCGACGAAGTTCCTCTCGTCTCCTGATGCAACAACTGGGTTTGTGTGTGTGTCCCCGTTAAACTACTGTTTGTCTGTGTATTTATCTCCATGTGGGTACCTGGGTTGTTCCACCAATTAGGTGCCTTTTGAGTAGTGTAACTTGGTCACCTAATTTTAACATTCTGTCATAAAGAGCACATTTTCAACTGAATAAAACACATGTTTTCCCATCTAAAAAAAATAATACTATAGTAAGTGCCTATAAAGTGCCAAATAAAGTAACAGGGTTGACCATAACAGGGTTGACGACTTCATCTTAAATCATCCATAAATTCTCCTGTGACAGAGGGAATGGAAGCTTGTTGTGTGCAACATGGAAGGGCAATTGAATTCAAGCTTTCACATTTGCTTTATTGTTAAACATGTCTAGCCTGTCTATCTATGGGGAATAGGGTTGATGTGTGATGTGCAAACGTTATCCAACACAAAATGGCCAAAAGGAGTAAAACCAGCTCCCCTGCTTTTACACTGTGATTTACTATTAGATGTTCAATGTTTCTTTTGAAGACTAAAATAAAGGAACAGTTTCACCCTATTAAAACAAGAGTTCAATTCACGTAACAGGGTTGCCCTTAAAATGGGGAACATGTTGTTGTGTTTTTTTTAACCTTAAAGTGAATAATGATCTTCAAAAATGACATTGTCAACAAAATAACTAGGGCTTTACAATTATGCTGAAAACATGGATAAATGTTGGTGTTAAGTGGGTTAAAATCTTCCTAGAAGTCACAGTGGAAGAACAGAGGGACGTGTCAAAATGCACAATCTTGGCACTTTAGCAAGATTTAAAAATACATTAAAAAAAATGTATTTTATTTTCCATGTGGTTTATATTAAAGGACACTCTATTGAGTATAATAGGCTTTTAAAATTCTATTCAATATTAGTGCACAATTTCTACTTAAAATATCAAAGGGGTGCAAAATGCACTCATTTCATGGAATGACCCACCTGCTTTTGACCAGGGTTTGTGTGTGTATTCTTTTATAGTGGTCGGGTGCTGTACAGTTTAGGTTTCCTTCTTTCTTGGTCTGAATCATTTTAGCCTGCATGTTGCTGCTTCAAAGAGCCTAAAATAGCCCTTTAATTATAGTGCAGTGTGTGAGCTCCTCCATGGTTAGCAGCTATAAGCAGAGCCTGGCAGTATGTCCAGTAAGGCTCTCATTGAAAGGAGCGCTTGCTGACTGAAGAGAGAGGCTGGAGTCAGCAGCATACATGGAGGCACATCAGAGGAGCCCTAAAGGAGCTCTGAACCAGCCAAGCCCTGCTCCCTGGTCTGCTGCTCTGGCCCTTCCCTCCACCAGCCTGACCGTGAGCTCTCTGAAGATGGGAGCGAGACATCACAGAGATGGGAGTGGAGAACTCTTATAGCGGAGTGGCTAGCTAAAGTCCCAGAGAGATGGAACACTGGTACTCTGTTTCCATAGAACCCATAGAAGTGACCCATCTCAAGAGTTCAACTGTGGAGAGACACAGACCTCTGCTGCCTCACCCACAATCAACATTTTATGGGTTTGCAGTTTTCCCTTTGGTCTGTGGTGTGTGTTTCATCTGTTGAAATCATTAGACCTTCTCTTTGCTCTCATTTCTGTGGCATGTTACTCCTTCTCTCCCCTTCATTCTATTTTCTCTTATTAGTTTAGTCTCTTCTCTTATGTAGGGACTTTAATATCTAGTATCTTTTCATAATACCTGCTAAATCTGACAGAGACCCCTCATTAAGCCACCCTACCACGCAGGCAGTCAGACTGGCCTCAGGGCTGACGCTGTGTGGTGACAGATGGGAAGTGCAGCCTGCCATAGCGACTGGTAATGACAGTGGCACTAATCATTTTAAACAACCGCCTTCAAGCTCTGCAAAATGTTACGTTATTGTGGGGAAATGTTCAAGTCACTAAGCAGGTACCCCGGAGGGTTGTTTAGGAGTGTGTGTGTTTGTGTGTGTGTGCGTGTGTGTGTGTGCATGTGTGCGTGTGTGTGTGTCAACACCAGACCTTTTCTGGCAGGGTAGAACCTAGCAGATGTGCTCTTGGCTCCCTTGAGGATCTCGTCTCTTCTCCTCTCCTCTTGTCTCTCCTCATCCAGCACACGCGCCAATACCCTGTTTATACGCTGCTGCTCTCTAGATAATAACTATATTCCACGTTTATTCCCTTCTCCCCACTGCCTATCCCCCCAAGTTTCCCCTCCTCTCTTCCTTATCCTGTCTTTCTATACCTCCATGGTCTCTCTCTTTCTCCGTCCCTCCCCCTCTCTTTTTGTCTTTGACTTAATGTCCTCCAACCCACCACCTCTATAGTTCTGGTTCGTTGCTATACCCTCAAACTAGGCCAGGAAGGAAGTAACGTGATGTCGTCACCATACATCATAACTCCTCCTGAAGGAGCTCAGGTCTTATTTTTAGAGGAACAGAAATATTATTCAGTTCATGATATCACTTTATTGAGGATTGTCTGACGTTTTGCACATGACTTCCCTTTGATAAGAGCGAGGCACGGAGACTCGACAGGGAACACAGGCGTGGATAATGGAAACTACACTGCATTTTCATTTCCGCTCTATCGGTTTCTTACTGTCTGTTGCTCTGTGTGTTTGTGTTTTACTGCATTGTGTGTGTGTGTGTGTGTGTGTGTGTGTGTGTGTGTGTGTGTGTGTGTGTGTGTGTGTGTGTGTGTGTGTATGTCTTGGGAGGATGCGTCTCTGTGTGTGTGTGTGTTGGGAGGATGTGTCTCTGTGTGTGTGGGTGTGTGTGTGTATGTGGGTGTGTGTGTGTGTTGGGAGGATGTGTCTATTCACGTGTCTCTGTGTGTGTGGGTGTGTGTGTTGGGAGGATGTGTCTCTGTGTGTGTGGGTGTGTATGTGTTGGGAGGATATGTCTGTGTGTGGGTGTGTATGTGTTGGGAGGATGTGTCTGTCTGTGTGTGTGTGTGTGTGTGTGTGTGTGTGTGTGTGTGTGTGTGTGTGTGTGTGTGTGTGTGTGTGTGTGTGTGTGTGTGTATATGTATGTGTGTGCGTATGTGTATATGTATGTTTGCATTGAGGCACTAAAGTAAAACTGCAAAAAATGTGGCAAAGAAATTAACTTTATGCCCTGAATACAAAGTGTTATGTTTGGGGCACATCCAACAAAGCACATCACTCAGTACCACTCTTAATATTTTCGAGCATGGTGGTGGCTGCATCATATTATGTGTATGCTTGTCATCGGCAAGGACTATTGAGTTTTTTAGGATAAAAAGAGTTGGAGCTAAGCACAGGCAAAATCCTAGAGGAACACCTGATTCAGTCTGCTTTCCAACAGACACTGGGAGATTAATTCACCTTTCAGCAGGACTATAACCTAAAACACAATGCCAAATATACACCGGAGTTGCTTTCCAGGACAACATTGAATGTTCCTGAGGGGCTTAGTAAAAATTTTCTACTTAAATAGTCTTTAAAATCTATGGAAAAACTTGAAAATGGCTGTCTAGCAATTCTCAACAACCTACTTGACAGAATTGAAGAATTTAAAAAAGAATAACGTGCAAATATTGTACAATCCAGGTGTGCAAAGCTCTTAGAGACTTACCCAGAAAGACTCACAGCTGTAATCGCTGCCAAAGATGATTCTAACATGTATTGACTCAGGGGTGTGAATACTTATGTAAATGAGATATTTCTGTATTTCATTTTGAATAAATGTGCAAATATTTCTAAAAACATGTTTTCACTTTGTTTTGTGCATAGATGGGTGGGGAAAAAATGTGGGGAATAATTCAAAGGGGTATGAATACTTTCTGAAGGCACTGGATGTGTGTTCCTCTACAGAGGTACTGGACAGCATGGCCAGGTTCCGGGCTCTAGGTGTGTGGAACTACACCATGGTGACTCTAGCAGAACACGAGAGGGTTCTGTATGTAGGAGCTAGAGAGGCCCTGTTCGCCCTGGACCCTAACGACATCAGCAGACAGCTACGACCTCTGGTAACTACACACAGACACACACACACACACACTATGGACACACACACCTCAGCACGGCAGACATCAACCACAACTACAACCCCATAGACCTGCTACAAGAGTGCAGTCAGTTTCTTGTGCAACATTCCTTAACAATGTTGAATGGAATTAAAGTTGCCTGATTCTGATGTCGTTTGTTCAGTGGTGGAGGGGTAACAAAATGATTACATGATTACCTATATGAATGTAATTAGGTAATTAGTCCATAAAAAGCTTAGTACAATGAAGGCTTGGTAAAACTTGTTAACGTGCCTCTGTACCTCACATCTTATATCCACTCAGACAAATGCGTCTTTGAACAGCAGTATAGAGATTGTTATTTGATTTAATTTTATAATGAGCGTTAATTGGATTGTTGTGTGACTGATAATGAACAACCAATATTTCTGTGTTGTGAGCATCCCAGTAATAAGCAGCCCACCTGTTTGCTGCTGTTCTGGTGTGGTTTAGAGGGATGATAGGGCCACTGGATGCCAACTGCCTCACTATGTCCCCACTCTGCACCTATCTCACCATCTGCTGTGTCATCCTCTCATCTCTCTCTCCCACTGTCTCTCTCTCCCCCACTGTCTTTCTCTCCTCCCACTGTCTCTCTCCCCTCCCCACTGTCTCTCTCCCCTCCCCACTGTCTCTCTCTCCCCTCCCCACTGTCTCTCTCCCCTCCCCACTGTCTCTCTCCCTCCCCACTGTCTCTCTCCCCTCCCCACTGTCTCTCTCTCCCTCCCCACTGTCTCTCTCTCCCCACTGTCTCTCTCTCTCCGCACTGTCTCTCTCCCTCCCCACTGTCTCTCTCTCCCCCACTGTCTTTCTCTCCTCCCACTGTCTCTCTCCCTCCCCACTGTCTCTCTCTCCCCACTGTCTTTCTCTCCTCCCACTGTCTCTCTCCCCTCCCACTGTCTCTCTCCCTCCCCACTGTCTCTCTCCCCAACTGTCTCTCTCTCCCCACTGTCTCTCTCTCCCCACTGTCTCTCTCCCCTCCCCACTGTCTCTCTCCCCCCCACTGTCTCTCTCTCCCCCACTGTCTCTCTCCCCTCCCCACTGTCTTTCTCTCCCCACTGTCTTTCTCTCCTCCCACTGTCTCTCTCCCCCACTCTCTCTCTCTCCTCCCACTGTCTCTCTCCCCTCCCCACTGTCTTTCTCTCCCCACTGTCTTTCTCTCCTCCCACTGTCTCTCTACCCTCCCACTGTCTCTCTCCCTCCCCACTGTCTCTCTCTCCCCAACTGTCTCTCTCTCCCCCCACTCTCTCTCTCTCCCCCACTGTCTCTCTCCCTCCCCACTGTCTCTCTCTCCCCCACTGTCTCTCTCTCCCCACTGTCTCTCTCCCCTCCCCACTGTCTTTCTCTCCCCACTGTCTTTCTCTCCTCCCACTGTCTCTCTCCTCCACTCTCTCTCCTCCCACTGTCTCTCTCCCCTCCCCACTGTCTTTCTCTCCCCCACTGTCTTTTCTCCTCCCACTGTCTCTCTCCCCCACTCTCTCTCTCCCCCACTGCCTCTCTCCCCTCCCCACTGTCTCTCTCTCCCCACTGTCTCTCTCCCCTCCCCACTCTCTTTCTCTCCCCACTGTCTTTCTCTCCTCCCACTGTCTCTCTCCCCACTCTCTCTCTCCCCCACTGTCTCTCTCCCTCCCCACTGTCTCTCTCTCCCCACTGTCTCTCTCCCCTCCCCACTGTCTTTCTCTCTCCCCACTGTCTCTCTCCCCTCCCCACTGTCTTTCTCTCCCCCACTGTCTTTCTCTCCTCCCACTGTCTCTCTCTCCCCCACTCTCTCTCTCCCCAACTGTCTCTCTCCCCCACTGTCTCTCTCTCCCCACTGTCTCTCTCTCCCCCACTGTCTCTCTCCCCTCCCCACTGTCTCTCTCCCTCCCCACTGTCTCTCTCTCCCCCACTGTCTCTCTCTCCCCAACTGTCTCTCTCCCCCACTGTCTCTCTCTCCCCCACTGTCTCTCTCCCCTCCCCACTGTCTCTCTCTCCCCCACTGTCTCTCTCCCCCACTGTCTCTCTCCCTCCCCACTGTCTTTCTCTCCCCACTGTCTTTCTCTCCTCCCACTGTCTCTCTCCCCACTCTCTCTCTCCTCCCACTGTCTCTCTCCCTCCCACTGTCTTTCTCTCCCCACTGTCTTTCTCTCCTCCCACTGTCTCTCTCCCCACTCTCTCTCTCCTCCCACTGTCTCTCTCCCCTCCCACTGTCTCTCTCCCCCACTCTCTCTCTCCTCCCACTGTCTCTCTCCCCACTCTCTCTCCCCTCCCACTGTCTCTCTCCCCCCACTCTCTCCCTCCCACTGTCTCTCTCCCTCCCACTGTCTCTCTCCCCACTCTCTCTCCCCCACTCTCTCTCCTCCCACTGTCTCTCTCCCTCCCACTGTCTCTCTCCCCCTCTCTCTCCCCTCCCACTGTCTCTCTCTCCTCCCACTGTCTCTCTCCCTCCCACTGTCTCTCTCCTCCACTCTCTCTCCTCCCACTGTCTCTCCCCTCCCACTGTCTCTCTCTCCCCTCCCCACTGTCTCTCTCCCCTCCCCACTGTCTCTCTCTCCCCCACTGTCTCTCTCTCCGCACTGTCTCTCTCCCTCCCCACTGTCTCTCTCTCCCCCACTGTCTTTCTCTCCTCCCACTGTCTCTCTCCCTCCCCACTGTCTCTCTCTCCCCCACTGTCTTTCTCTCCTCCCACTGTCTCTCTCCTCCCACTGTCTCTCTCCCCTCCCCACTGTCTCTCTCTCCCCAACTGTCTCTCTCCCCACTGTCTCTCTCCCCCACTGTCTCTCTCCCTCCCCACTGTCTCTCTCTCCCCACTGTCTCTCTCCCTCCCCACTGTCTTTCTCTCCCCCACTGTCTTTCTCTCCTCCCACTGTCTCTCTCCCCTCTCTCTCTCTCCTCCCACTGTCTCTCTCCCCTCCCCACTGTCTTTCTCTCCCCACTGTCTTTCTCTCCTCCCACTGTCTCTCTCCCCCACTCTCTCTCTCCTCCCACTGTCTCTCTCCTCCCACTGTCTCTCTCCCCCACTCTCTCTCCTCCCACTGTCTCTCTCCCCCACTCTCTCTCCTCCCACTGTCTCTCTCCCCCACTCTCTCTCCCCTCCCACTGTCTCTCTCTCCTCCCACTGTCTCTCTCCCCACTCTCTCTCCCCACTCTCTCTCTCCTCCCACTGTCTCTCTCCTCCCACTGTCTCTCTCCCCCACTCTCTCCCCTCCCACTGTCTCTCTCCCTCCCACTGTCTCTCTCCTCCCACTGTCTCTCTCCTCCACTCTCTCTCCTCCCACTGTCTCTCTCCCTCCCCACTGTCTCTCTCCCTCCCACTGTCTCTCTCTCCCCACTGTCTCTCTCTCCGCACTGTCTCTCTCCCCTCCCCACTGTCTCTCTCTCCCCCACTGTCTTTCTCTCCTCCCACTGTCTCTCTCCCCTCCCCACTGTCTCTCTCTCCCCACTGTCTTTCTCTCCTCCCACTGTCTCTCTCCTCCCACTGTCTCTCTCCCTCCCCACTGTCTCTCTCTCCCCAACTGTCTCTCTCTCCCCACTGTCTCTCTCTCCCCCACTGTCTCTCTCCCTCCCCACTGTCTCTCTCTCCCCCACTGTCTCTCTCTCCCCACTGTCTCTCTCCCCTCCCCACTGTCTTTCTCTCCCCACTGTCTTTCTCTCCTCCCACTGTCTCTCTCCCCCACTCTCTCTCTCTCCTCCCACTGTCTCTCTCCCCTCCCACTGTCTTTCTCTCCCCACTGTCTTTCTCTCCTCCCACTGTCTCTCTCCCCACTCTCTCTCTCCTCCCACTGTCTCTCCCTCCCACTGTCTCTCTCCCCCACTCTCTCTCCTCCCACTGTCTCTCTCCCCCCACTCTCTCTCCCCTCCCACTGTCTCTCTCCCCCACTCTCTCTCCCCTCCCACTGTCTCTCTCCCCTCCCACTGTCTCTCTCCCCACTCTCTCTCCTCCCACTGTCTCTCTCCCTCCCACTGTCTCTCTCCCCACTCTCTCTCCCCTCCCACTGTCTCTCTCCTCCCACTGTCTCTCTCCCCTCCCACTGTCTCTCTCCTCCTCTCTCTCCTCCCACTGTCTCTCTCCCTCCCACTGTCTCTCTCCTCCCACTGTCTCTCTCTCCCCAACTGTCTCTCTCTCCCCCACTGTCTCTCTCCCTCCCCACTGTCTCTCTCTCCCCCACTGTCTCTCTCTCCCCCACTGTCTCTCTCCCCTCCCCACTGTCTTTCTCCCCACTGTCTTTCTCTCCTCCCACTGTCTCTCTCCCCCACTCTCTCTCTCCTCCCACTGTCTCTCTCCCCTCCCCACTGTCTTTCTCTCCCCCACTGTCTTTCTCTCCTCCCACTGTCTCTCTCCCCCACTCTCTCTCCCCCACTGTCTCTCTCCCCTCCCCACTGTCTCTCTCTCCCCCACTGTCTCTCTCCTCCCCACTGTCTTTCTCTCCCCCACTGTCTTTCTCTCCTCCCACTGTCTCTCTCCCCACTCTCTCTCTCCCCACTGTCTCTCTCCCCTCCCCACTGTCTCTCTCTCCCCCACTGTCTCTCTCCCCTCCACACTGTCTTTCTCTCCCCCACTGTCTTTCTCTCCTCCCTCTGTCTCTCTCCCCCACTCTCTCTCTCCCCCAACTGTCTCTCTCTCCCCCACTGTCTCTCTCTCCCCCACTGTCTCTCTCCCCTCCCCAACTGTCTCTCTCTCTCCCCACTGTCTCTCTCCCCCACTGTCTCTCTCCTCCCCACTGTCTCTCTCCTCCCCACTGTCTCTCTCTCCCCAACTGTCTCTCTCCTCTCCCCACTGTCTCTCTCTCCCCCACTGTCTCTCTCCCTCCCCACTGTCTCTCTCCCCTCCCCACTGTCTCTCTCTCTCCCCACTGTCTCTCTCCCCACCACTGTCTCTCTCTACCCAACTGTCTCTCTCTCCCCACTGTCTTTCTCTCCTCCCACTGTCTCTCTCCCCTCCCCACTGTCTCTCTCCCTCCCCACTGTCTCTCTCCCCTCCCCACTGTCTCTCTCCCTCCCCACTGTCTCTCTCCCCAACTGTCTCCCCCTACTGTCTCTCTCTCCCCCACTGTCTCTCTCCCTCCCCACTGTCTCTCTCCCTCCCCACTGTCTCTCTCTCCCCAACTGTCTCTCTCCCCCCACTGTCTCTCTCTCCCCCACTGTCTCTCTCCCCTCCTCACTGTCTTTCTCTCCCCACTGTCTTTCTCTCCTCCCACTGTCTCTCTCCCCCACTCTCTCTCTCCTCCCACTGTCTCTCTCCCCTCCCCACTGTCTTTCTCTCCCCCACTGTCTTTCTCTCCTCCCACTGTCTCTCTCCCCCACTCTCTCTCTCCTCCCACTGTCTCTCTCCCCTCCCACTGTCTCTCTCCCCCACTCTCTCTCTCCTCCCACTGTCTCTCTCCCCCACTCTCTCTCCCCTCCCACTGTCTCTCTCCCCAAATCTCTCTCCCCTCCCACTGTCTCTCTCCCCTCCCACTGTCTCTCTCCCCTCCCACTGTCTCTCTCCTCCCACTGTCTCTCTCCCCTCCCACTCTCTCTCCCCTCCCACTGTCTCTCTCCCCTCCCACTGTCTCTCTCCCCTCCCACTGTCTCTCTCCCCTCCCACTGTCTCTCTCCCCCACTTTCTCTCCCTCCCACTGTCTCTCTCCCCCACTCTCTCTCTCCTCCCACTGTCTCTCTACCCTCCCACTGTCTCTCTCCCCTCCCCACTGTCTCTCTCTCCCCAACTGTCTCTCTCTCCCCCACTGTCTCTCTCTCCCCACTGTCTCTCTCCCTCCCACTGTCTCTCTCTCCCCCACTGTCTCTCTCTCCCCACTGTCTCTCTCCCCTCCCCACTGTCTTTCTCCCCCACTGTCTTTCTCTCCTCCCACTGTCTCTCTCCTCCACTCTCTCTCTCCTCCCACTGTCTCTCTCCCTCCCCACTGTCTTTCTCTCCCCCACTGTCTTTCTCTCTCCCACTGTCTTTCTCTCCTCCCACTGTCTCTCTCCCCACTCTCTCTCTCCTCCCACTGTCTCTCTCTCCTCCCACTGTCTCTCTCCCCTCCCCACTGTCTCTCTCTCCCCAACTGTCTCTCTCTCCCCACTGTCTCTCTCCCTCCCCACTGTCTCTCTCTCCCCCACTGTCTCTCTCTCCCCCACTGTCTCTCTCCCCTCCCCACTGTCTTTCTCTCCCCACTGTCTTTCTCTCCTCCCACTGTCTCTCTCCCCACTCTCTCTCCTCCCACTGTCTCTCTCCCCTCCCCACTGTCTCTCTCCCCTCCCCACTGTCTCTCTCTCCCCAACTGTCTCTCTCTCCCCACTGTCTCTCTCTCCCCCACTGTCTCTCTCCCTCCCCACTGTCTCTCTCCCCTCCCCACTGTCTCTCTCTCCCCCACTGTCTCTCTCCCCCCACTGTCTCTCTCTACCCAACTGTCTCTCTCTCCCCACTGTCTTTCTCTCCTCTCCCCCACTGTCTCTCTCCCTCCCCACTGTCTCTCTCCCCCCACTGTCTCTCTCCCCTCCCCACTGTCTCTCTCCCCTCCCCACTGTCTCTCTCTCCCCAACTGTCTCCCCCCCACTGTCTCTCTCCCCGACTGTCTCTCTCCCTCCCCACTGTCTCTCTCCCTCCCCACTGTCTCTCTCCCCAACTGTCCTCCCCACCCACTGTCTCTCTCTCCCCACTGTCTCTCTCCCTCCTCACTGTCTTTCTCTCCCCCACTGTCTTTCTCTCCTCCCACTGTCTCTCTCCCCCACTCTCTCTCTCCTCCCACTGTCTCTCCCTCCCCACTGTCTTTCTCTCCCCACTGTCTTTCTCTCCTCCCACTGTCTCTCTCTCCCCCACTCTCTCTCCTCCACTGTCTCTCTCCCTCCCACTGTCTCTCTCCCCACTCTCTCTCTCCTCCCACTGTCTCTCTCCCCACTCTCTCTCCCCCCACTGTCTCTCTCCCCAAATCTCTCTCCCTCCCACTGTCTCTCTCCCTCCCACTGTCTCTCTCCCCTCCCACTGTCTCTCTCCCCTCCCACTGTCTCTCTCCCCTCCCACTCTCTCTCCCCTCCCACTGTCTCTCCTCCCACTGTCTCTCCCTCCCACTGTCTCTCTCCCCACTTTCTCTCCTCCCACTGTCTCTCTCCCCCACTCTCTCTCCTCCCACTGTCTCTCTCCCCCACTGTCTCTCTCCCCTCCCACTGTCTCTCTCTCCCCAACTGTCTCTCTCTCCCCACTCTCTCTCTCCCCCACTGTCTCTCTCCCTCCCCACTGTCTCTCTCTCCCCCACTGTCTCTCTCTCCCCCACTGTCTCTCTCCCCTCCCCCACTGTCTTCTCTCCCCCACTGTCTTTCTCCTCCCACTGTCTCTCTCCTCCACTCTCTCTCTCTCCTCCCACTGTCTCTCTCCCTCCCCACTGTCTTTCTCTCCCCCACTGTCTTTCTCTCCTCCCACTGTCTCTCTCCCCCCTCTCTCTCCCCACTGCCTCTCTCCCCTCCCCACTGTCTCTCTCCCCCCCACTGTCTCTCTCCCTCCCCACTCTCTTTCTCTCCCCCACTGTCTTTCTCTCCTCCCACTGTCTCTCTCCCCCACTCTCTCTCTCCCCCACTGTCTCTCTCCCTCCCCACTGTCTCTCTCTCCCCACTGTCTCTCTCCCTCCCCACTGTCTTTCTCTCCCCCACTGTCTCTCTCCTCCCCACTGTCTCTCCCCCCACTGTCTTTCTCTCCTCCCACTGTCTCCCCACTCTCTCTCTCCCCAACTGTCTCTCTCCCCCACTGTCTCTCTCTCCCCCACTGTCTCTCTCTCCCCACTGTCTCTCTCCCCTCCCCACTGTCTCTCTCCCTCCCACTGTCTCTCCCCCACTGTCTCTCTCTCCCCAACTGTCTCTCTCTCCCCACTGTCTCTCTCCCCACTGTCTCTCTCTCCTCCCCACTGTCTCTCTCTCCCCCACTGTCTCTCTCTCCCCCACTGTCTCTCTCCCCTCCCCACTGTCTTTCTCTCCCCACTGTCTCCTCCCACTGTCTCTCCCCCACTCTCTCTCTCTCCTCCCACTGTCTCTCTCCCCTCCCCCCTCCCCACTGTCTTTCTCTCCTCCCACTGTCTCTCCCCCACTCTCTCTCTCTCCCACTGTCTCTCTCCCTCCCACTGTCTCCCCCACTCTCTCTCTCCTCCCACTGTCTCTCTCTCTCTCCCACTGTCTCTCTCCTCCCACTGTCTCTCTCTCTCCTCCCCCACTGTCTCTCTCCCACTCTCCCACTGTCTCTCTCCCCCACTCTCCCCTCCCACTGTCTCTCTCCCTCCCACTGTCTCTCTCCCCTCCCACTGTCTCTCCTCCACTCTCCCCCACTGTCTCCCTCCCCACTGTCTCTCTCCTCCCCACTGTCTCTCTCTCCCCACCCTCTCCCCACTGTCTCTCTCCCCCACTGTCTCTCTCTCCCCACTGTCTCTCTCCCTCCCCCACTGTCTTTCTCTCCTCCCCACTGTCTCTCTCCCTCCCCACTGTCTCTCTCTCCCCACTGTCTTTCTCTCCTCCCACTGTCTCTCTCCTCCCACTGTCTCTCTCCCCCACTGTCTCTTCTCCTCCCCCACTGTCTCTCTCCCCCCCACTGTCTCTCTCTCCCCCACTGTCTCTCTCTCCTCCCCACTGTCTCTCTCTCCCCCACTGTCTCTCTCTCCCCCACTGTCTCTCTCCTCCCCACTGTCTCCCCACTCTCTCCCCCACTGTCTTTCTCTCCTCCCACTGTCTCTCTCCCCTCCCCACTGTCTTTCTCTCCCCACTGTCTCTCTCCTCCCACTGTCTCTCTCTCCCCCACTCTCTCTCTCCTCCCACTGTCTCTCTCCTCCCACTGTCTCTCTCCCCCACTCTCTCTCCTCCCACTGTCTCTCTCTCCCCACTGTCTCTCTCCCTCCCACTGTCTCTCCCCACTCTCTCTCCTCCCACTGTCTCTCTCTCCTCCCACTGTCTCTCTCCCCCACTCTCTCTCTCCTCCCACTGTCTCTCTCCCACTGTCTCTCTCCCCCACTCTCTCTCCCTCCCACTGTCTCCTCCCCACTGTCTCTCTCCCTCCCACTGTCTCTCTCCCTCCACTCTCTCTCCTCCCACTGTCTCTCTCCTCCCACTGTCTCTCTCCTCCCCACTGTCTCTCTCTCCCCACTGTCTCTCTCTCCCCCACTGTCTCTCCTCCCCACTGTCTCTCTCTCCCCCACTGTCTCTCTCTCCCCACTGTCTCTCTCCCCCCACTGTCTTTCTCTCCCCCACTGTCTTTCTCTCCTCCCACTGTCTCTCTCTCTCTCTCCTCCCACTGTCTCTCTCCCTCCCCCACTGTCTTTCTCTCCCCACTGTCTTTCTCTCCTCCCACTGTCTCTCTCTCCCTCTCCCCACTGTCTCTCTCCCTCCCCACTGTCTCTCTCTCCCCACTGTCTCTCTCCCTCCCCACTGTCTCTCTCCCCCACTGTCTTTCTCTCCTCCCACTGTCTCTCTCCCCCACTGTCTCTCTCCCCCACTGTCTCTCTCCTCCCCACTCTCTCTCCCCCACTGTCTCTCCCCTCCCCACTGTCTTTCTCTCCCCCACTGTCTTTCTCTCCTCCCTCTGTCTCTCTCCCCCACTCTCTCTCTCCCCAACTGTCTCTCTCTCCCCCACTGTCTCTCTCTCCCCCACTGTCTCTCTCCTCCCCCACTGTCTCTCTCCCCCCACTGTCTCTCCCCACTGTCTCTCTCTCCTCCCCACTGTCTCTCTCCTCCCCACTGTCTCTCTCTCCCCCAACTGTCTCTCTCTCCCCACTGTCTCTCTCTCCCCCACTGTCTCTCTCCCCTCCCCACTGTCTCTCCCCTCCCCACTGTCTCTCTCTCCCCCACTGTCTCTCTCTCCCCCACTGTCTCTCTCCCCAACTGTCTCTCTCTCCCCCACTGTCTTTCTCTCCTCCCCACTGTCTCTCCCCTCCCCACTGTCTCTCTCCTCCCCACTGTCTCTCTCCCCACTGTCTCTCTCCCTCCCCACTGTCTCTCTCTCCCCCACTGTCTCCCCCCTACTCTCTCTCTCCCCACTGTCTCTCTCCCCACTGTCTCTCTCTCCCCCACTGTCTTTCTCTCCCCACTGTCTCTCTCTCTCCCCACTGTCTCTCTCCCCCCCACTCTTTCTCTCCCCCACTGTCTCTCTCTCCCCCACTGTCTCTCTCCCCCACTCTCTCTCCCCCACTGTCTCTCCTCCCACTGTCTCTCTCCCCCCCTCTCTCTCTCCTCCCACTGTCTCTCTCCCCCACTCTCTCTCCTCCCCCACTGTCTCTTCTCTCCTCCCACTGTCTCTCTCTCCCTCCCACTGTCTCTCTCCCTCCCACTGTCTCTCTCCTCCCACTGTCTCTCTCCCTCCCACTGTCTCTCTCCCCCACTGTCTCTCCTCCCACTGTCTTTCTCCCTCCCACTGTCTCTCTCCTCCCACTTTCTCTCCTCCCACTGTCTCTCTCTCTCTCTCCTCCCACTGTCTCTCTCCCCCACTGTCTCTCTCCCTCCCCACTGTCTCTCTCTCCCCAACTGTCTTCTCCCACTGTCTCTCCCCACTGTCTCTCTCCCTCCCCACTGTCTCTCTCCTCCCACTGTCTCTCTCCCCCACTGTCTCTCTCCCCCCACTGTCTTTCTCTCCCCACTGTCTTTCTCTCCCCCACTGTCTCTCTCCCCACTCTCTCTCTCCTCCCACTGTCTCTCTCCCTCCCCACTGTCTCTCCCCCCCACTGTCTTTCTCTCCCCCCACTGTCTCTCTCCCCTCTGTCTCTCTCCCCCACTGTCTCTCCTCCCACTGTCTCTCTCCCCTCCCCACTGTCTCTCTCTCTCTCTCCCCACTGTCTCTCTCTCTGTCTCTCCCCACTCTCTCTCCTCCCACTGTCTCTCTCCCCCACTGTCTCTCTCCTCCCCACTGTCTCTCTCCCCCCACTGTCTCTCTCCCACTGTCTCTCTCCCCTCCCCACTGTCTCTCTCTCCCCACTGTCTCTCTCTCCCCACTCCCCTCCCCCACTGTCTCTCTCTCTCCTCCCACTGTCTCTCCCCCACTGTCTCTCCCTCCCCCACTGTCTCTCTCTCCCCACTGTCTCTCTCCCCCACTGTCTCTCCCCACTCTCTCCCCACTGTCTCTCTCCCCACTGTCTCTCCCTCCCCACTGTCTCTCTCCCTCCCCACTGTCTCTTCCTCCCACTGTCTTCTCCCCCACTGTCTCTCTCCCCAACTGTCTCCCCACTGTCTCTCTCTCCCCCACTGTCTCTCTCCCTCCCCACTGTCTCTCTCCCTCCCCACTGTCTCTCTCTCCCCACTGTCTCTCTCCCCCCACTGTCTCTCTCTCCCCCACTCTCTCTCTCCCCACTGTCTCTCTCTCCCCACTGTCTCTCTCCCCTCCCACTGTCTCTCTCTCCCCACTCTCTCTCCCCACTGTCTCTCTCTCCCCACTGTCTCTCTCTCTCCCCACTGTCTCCTCCCACTCTCTCCCCCCACTGTCTCTCTCTCCCCCACTGTCTCTCTCCTCCCACTGTCTCTCCCCCACTGTCTCCTCCCACTGTCTCTCTCCCCACTCTCTCTCTCTCCTCCCACTGTCTCTCTCCCCCCACTGTCTCTCTCCCCCTCCCCACTGTCTCTCTCTCCCCAACTGTCTCCTCTCCCACTGTCTCTCTCTCCCCACTGTCTCTCTCTCCCCACTGTCTCTCTCCCCCCACTGTCTCTCTCCCCCCACTGTCTCTCTCCCCCCACTGTCTCTCTCTCCTCCCTGTCTCTCTCTCTCCCCACTGTCTCTCTCCCTCCCCACTGTCTCTCCCCCTCCCCACTGTCTCTCTCTCCCCACTGTCTTCTCTCTCCCTCCCCACTGTCTCTCTCCCTCCCCACTGTCTCTCTCCCTCCCCACTGTCTCTCTCCCCCCACTGTCTCTCCCACTGTCTCTCTCCCCACTGTCTCCCCACTGTCTCTCTCTCTCCCCCACTGTCTCTCTCCCCTCCCCACTGTCTCTCTCCCTCCCCACTGTCTCTCTCTCCCCAACTGTCTCCCCCACTGTCTCTCTCCCACTGTCTCTCTCCCTCCCCACTGTCTCTCTCTCCCCACTGTCTCTCCTCCCCACTGTCTCTCTCCCCACCCACTGTCTCTCTCTCCCCACTGTCTCCCTCCCACTGTCTCCCCCACTGTCTTTCTCCTCCCACTGTCTTTCTCTCTCTCTCCTCCCACTGTCTCTCTCCTCCCCACTGTCTTTCTCCCCCACTGTCTTTCTCTCCTCCCACTGTCTCTCTCCCCCCTCTCTCTCCCCCACTGTCTCTCTCCTCCCACTGTCTCTCTCCCCACTCTCTCTCTCTCCTCCCACTGTCTCTCTCCCCACTCTCTCTCCTCCCACTGTCTCTCTCCCCAAATCTCTCTCCTCCCACTGTCTCTCTCCTCCCACTGTCTCTCTCTCCTCCCACTGTCTCTCTCCCCTCCCACTGTCTCTCTCCCCTCCCACTCTCTCTCTCCTCCCACTGTCTCTCTCCCTCCCACTGTCTCTCTCCTCCCACTGTCTCTCTCTCCCCCACTTTCTCTCCCTCCCACTGTCTCTCTCCCCACTCTCTCTCTCCTCCCACTGTCTCTCTCCCACTGTCTCTCTCCCTCCCCACTGTCTCTCTCTCCCCAACTGTCTCTCTCTCCCCCACTCTCTCTCTCCCCACTGTCTCTCTCCCCTCCCCACTGTCTCTCTCTCCCCACTGTCTCTCTCTCCCCCACTGTCTCTCTCCCTCCCCACTGTCTTTCTCTCCCCCACTGTCTTTCTCTCCTCCCACTGTCTCTCTCCCCCACTCTCCCACTGTCTTTCTCTCCCCACTCTTCTCTCCTCCCACTGTCTCTCTCCCCACTCTCTCTCCCCCACTGCCTCTCCTCCCCACTGTCTCTCTCTCCCCCACTGTCTCTCTCCCTCCCCACTCTCTTTCTCTCCCCACTGTCTCTCCTCCCACTGTCTCTCTCCCCCACTCTCTCTCTCCCCCACTGTCTCTCTCCCCTCCCCACTGTCTCTCTCTCCCCCACTGTCTCTCTCCCCTCCCACTGTCTTTCTCTCCCCACTGTCTTTCTCTCCCACTGTCTCTCTCCCCCACTCTCTCTCTCCCCAACTGTCTCTCTCTCCCCCACTGTCTCTCTCTCCCCCACTGTCTCTCTCTCCCCACTGTCTCTCTCCCCCCCACTGTCTCTCTCCCTCCCCACTGTCTCTCTCTCCCCCACTGTCTCTCTCTCCCCAACTGTCTCTCTCTCTCCCCACTGTCTTTCTCTCCTCCCCACTGTCTCTCTCCTCCCCACTGTCTCTCTCCCCTCCCCACTGTCTCTCTCCTCCCCACTGTCTCTCTCTCCCCAACTGTCTCTCCCCCCACTGTCTCTCTCTCCCCACTGTCTCTCTCCCCCCACTGTCTCTCTCCCCCCCCACTGTCTCTCTCCCCAACTGTCTCTCTCCCCCCACTGTCTCTCTCCCCTCCCCACTGTCTCTCCCCAACTGTCTCTCTCTCCCCACTGTCTCTCTCTCCCCACTGTCTCTCTCCCTCCCCACTGTCTCTCTCCCCCACTCTCCCACTGTCTCTCTCCCCTCCCCACTGTCTTCTCTCCCCCACTGTCTTTCTCTCCTCCCACTGCCTCTCTCCCCACTCTCTCTCTCCTCCCACTGTCTCTCTCTCCTCCACTGTCTCTCTCTCCCCTCTCTCTCTCCCCACTGTCTCTCTCCCCACTCTCTCTCCTCCCACTGTCTCTCTCCCCAAATCTCTCTCCCCTCCCACTGTCTCTCTCCCCACTGTCTCTCTCCCTCCCACTGTCTCTCTCCCCACTCTCTCCCTCCCACTGTCTCTCTCCCCTCCCACTGTCTCTCTCCCCACTCTCTCCCCCCCACTGTCTCTCTCCCCCCACTGTCTCTCTCCCTCCCACTGTCTCTCTCCCCACTCTCTCTCCCCTCCCACTGTCTCTCTCTCTCTCTCTCCCACTGTCTCTCTCCTCCCACTGTCTCTCTCCTCCCCACTGTCTCTCTCTCCCCAACTGTCTCTCTCTCCCCCACTGTCTCTCTCTCCCCACTGTCTCTCTCCTCCCCACTGTCTCTCTCTCCCCCACTGTCTCTCTCCCCCACTGTCTCTCTCCTCCCCACTGTCTTTTCTCCCCACTGTCTTTCTCTCCCACTGTCTCTCTCCTCTCTCCTCTCTCCCACTGTCTCTCCCTCCCCACTGTCTTTCTCCCCCCACTGTCTTTCTCTCCTCCCACTGTCTCTCTCTCCCCACTCTCTCTCCCCCCACTGTCTCTCTCCCTCCCCCTGTCTCTCTCCTCCCACTGTCTCTCTCCCCTCCCCACTCTCTTTCTCTCCCCACTGTCTTTCTCTCCTCCCACTGTCTCTCTCCCCCACTCTCTCTCCCCCCACTGTCTCTCTCCCCTCCCCACTGTCTCTCTCTCCCCCACTGTCTCTCTCACCTCCCCACTGTCTTTCTCCCCCCACTGTCTTTCTCTCCTCCCACTGTCTCTCTCCCCCACTCTCTCTCCCCAACTGTCTCTCTCTCCCCACTGTCTCTCTCTCCCCCACTGTCTCTCTCTCCCCCACTGTCTCTCTCCCCTCCCCACTGTCTCTCTCCCCTCCCCACTGTCTCTCTCTCCCCCGCACTGTCTCTCTCTCCCCCAACTGTCTCTCTCTCCCCACTGTCTTTCTCTCCTCCCCACTGTCTCTCTCCCTCCCCACTGTCTCTCTCCCCCCTCCTCCCCACTGTCTCTCTCCTCCCCACTGTCTCTCTCCCTCCCCACTGTCTCTCTCTCCCCAACTGTCTCTCCCCCACTGTCTCTCTCTCCCCCACTGTCTCTCTCCCTCCCCACTGTCTCTCTCCCCTCCCCACTGTCTCTCTCCCCAACTGTCTCTCTCCCCCCCACTGTCTCTCTCTCCCCCACTGTCTCTCCCCTCCCCACTGTCTCTCTCTCCCCACTGTCTCTCTCCCCCACTGTCTCTCTCTCCCCACTGTCTCTCTCCCCTCCCCACTGTCTTTCTCTCCCCACTGTCTTTCTCTCCTCCCACTGTCTCTCTCCCCCACTCTCTCTCTCCTCCCCACTGTCTCTCTCTCCCTCCCACTGTCTCTCTCCCCCACTCTCTCTCTCCTCCCACTGTCTCTCCCCACTCTCTCTCCTCCCACTGTCTCTCTCCCCCACTCTCTCTCCCCTCCCACTGTCTCTCCCCAAATCTCTCTCCCCTCCCACTGTCTCTCCTCCTCCCACTGTCTCTCTCCCCACTCTCTCTCCCCTCCCACTGTCTCTCTCCTCCCACTGTCTCTCTCCCCACTCTCTCTCCCCTCCCACTGTCTCTCTCCTCCCCACTGTCTCTCCCCCACTCTCTCTCCTCCCACTGTCTCTCTCCCCCTCTCTCTCTCCTCCCACTGTCTCTCTCCTCCCACTGTCTCTCTCCCCTCCCCACTGTCTCTCTCTCCCCAACTGTCTCTCTCTCCCCCACTGTCTCTCTCTCCCCACTGTCTCTCTCCCCTCCCCACTGTCTCTCTCTCCCCCACTGTCTCTCTCTCCCCCACTGTCTCTCTCCTCCCCACTGTCTTTTCTCCCCACTGTCTTTCTCTCCTCCCACTGTCTCTCTCCTCCACTCTCTCTCTCCTCCCACTGTCTCTCTCCTCCCCACTGTCTTTCTCTCCCCACTGTCTTTCTCTCCCACTGTCTCTCTCCCCCACTCTCTCTCCCCCACTGTCTCTCTCTCCCTCCCCACTGTCTCTCTCTCCCCCACTGTCTCTCTCCCCTCCCCACTCTCTTTCTCTCCCCCACTGTCTTCTCTCCTCCCACTGTCTCTCTCCCCCACTCTCTCTCCCCCACTGTCTCTCTCCTCCCCACTGTCTCTCTCTCTCCCCACTGTCTCTCTCACCTCCCCACTGTCTTTCTCTCCCCACTGTCTTTCTCTCCTCCCACTGTCTCTCTCCCCACTCTCTCTCCCAACTGTCTCTCTCTCCCCACTGTCTCTCTCCCCCCCATTGTCTCTCTCTCCCCACTGTCTCTCTCCTCCCCACTGTCTCTCTCCCCTCCCCACTGTCTCTCTCCCCCCCACTGTCTCTCTCTCCCCCAACTGTCTCTCTCCCCTCCCCACTGTCTCTCTCTCCTCCCCACTGTCTCTCTCCCCTCCCCACTGTCTCTCTCTCCCCAACTGTCTCTCCCCCACCCTCCCACTGTCTCTCTCCCCTCCCCACTCTCTCTCTCCCCCACTGTCTCTCTCCCCTCCCCACTGTCTCTCTCTCCCCACTGTCTCTCTCCCCTCCCACTCTCTTCTCTCTCCCCACTGTCTTTCTCTCCCACTGTCTCTCTCCCCCACTCTCTCTCTCCCCCACTGTCTCTCTCCCTCCCCACTGTCTCTCTCTCCCCCACTGTCTCTCTCCCTCCCCACTGTCTTTCTCTCCACCACTGTCTTTCTCTCCTCCCACTGTCTCTCTCCCCCCACTCTCTCTCTCCCCAACTGTCTCTCTCTCCCCACTGTCTCTCTCTCTCCCCCACTGTCTCTCTCTCCCCACTGTCTCTCTCCCCTCCCCACTGTCTCTCTCCTCCCCACTGTCTCTCTCTCCCCACTCTCTCTCTCCTCCCACTGTCTCTCTCCCCACTCTCTCTCCCTCCCACTGTCTCTCTCCCCACTCTCTCCCCTCCCACTGTCTCTCTTCTCTCTCCCTCCCACTGTCTCTCTCCCCCACTGTCTCTCCCCCACTCTCTCTCCCCTCCCACTGTCTCTCTCTCCTCCCACTGTCTCTCTCCCCCACTCTCTCTCCTCCCACTGTCTCTCTCCCTCCCACTGTCTCTCTCCCTCCCACTGTCTCTCTCCCCCACTCTCTCTCCTCCCACTGTCTCTCTCCCCCACTCTCTCTCTCCTCCCACTGTCTCTCTCCCCTCCCACTGTCTCTCTCCTCCCCACTGTCTCTCTCTCCCCAACTGTCTCTCTCTCCCCACTGTCTCTCTCTCCCCCACTGTCTCTCCCCTCCCCACTGTCTCTCTCTCCCCACTGTCTCTCTCTCTCCCCACTGTCTCTCTCTCCCCACTGTCTTTCTCTCCCCCACTGTCTTTCTCTCTCCTCCCACTGTCTCTCTCCTCCACTCTCTCTCTCCCTCCCACTGTCTCTCTCCCTCCCCACTGTCTTTCTCTCTCCCCCACTGTCTTTCTCTCCTCCCACTGTCTCTCCCCCACTCTCTCTCTCCCCACTGTCTCTCTCCCCCCCCACTGTCTCTCTCTCCCCCACTGTCTCTCTCCCTCCCCACTGTCTTTCTCTCCCCCACTGTCTTTCTCTCCTCCCCACTGTCTCTCTCCCCCACTCTCTCTCTCCCCCCACTGTCTCTCTCCCCTCCCCACTGTCTCTCTCTCCCCACTGTCTCTCTCACTCTCCCCACTGTCTTTTTCTCCCCACTGTCTTTCTCTCCTCCCACTGTCTCTCTCCCCACTCTCTCTCTCCCCAACTGTCTCTCTCTCCCCCCACTGTCTCTCTCTCTCCCCACTGTCTCTCTCCCCACTGTCTCTCTCCTCCCCACTGTCTCTCTCCTCCCCACTGTCTCTCTCTCTCCCCCACTGTCTCTCTCCCCAACTGTCTCTCTCCCCACTGTCTTTCTCTCCCCACTGTCTCTCTCTCCCCTCCCCACTGTCTCTCTCCCTCCCCACTGTCTCTCTCCCTCCCCACTGTCTCTCTCCCTCCCCACTGTCTCTCTCTCCCCCAACTGTCTCTCTCCCCCACTGTCTCTCTCTCCCCCACTGTCTCTCTCCCCTCCCCACTGTCTCTCCCCTCCCCACTGTCTCTCTCTCCCCAACTGTCTCTCTCCCCCCACTGTCTCTCTCTCCCCCCACTGTCTCTCTCCCCTCCCCACTGTCTCTCTCCCCAACTGTCTCTCTCCCCCACTGTCTCTCTCTCCCCCACTGTCTCTCTCCCTCCCCACTGTCTCTCTCTCCCCACTGTCTCTCTCTCCCCACTGTCTCTCCCTCCCCACTGTCTTTCTCTCCCCACTGTCTTTCTCTCCTCCCACTGTCTCTCTCTCCCCACTCTCTCTCCTCCCACCTCCCCTCCCACTGTCTCTCCCCCACTCTCTCTCTCCTCCCACTGTCTCTCTCCCCCCCACTGTCTCCCACTGTCTCTCTCCCCACTGTCTCCCTCCCACTGTCTCTCTCCCCCACTGTCTCTCTCCCCCACTCTCTCTCCTCCCACTGTCTCTCTCCCTCCCACTGTCTCTCTCCCTCCCCACTCTCTCTCCTCCCACTGTCTCTCTCTCCCTCCCACTGTCTCTCTCCCCCACTCTCTCTCCCCTCCCACTGTCTCTCCCCCACTGTCTCTCTCTCCTCCCACTGTCTCTCTCTCCTCCCACTGTCTCTCTCCCTCCCCACTGTCTCTCTCTCCCCAACTGTCTCTCTCTCCCCCACTGTCTCTCTCCCCCACTGTCTCTCTCTCCCCACTGTCTTTCTCCCTACCACTGTCTCTCTCTCCCCCACTGTCTCTCTCTCCCCCACTGTCTCTCTCTCCCACTGTCTCTCTCTCTCCCCACTGTCTTTCTCTCCTCCCACTGTCTCTCCCTCCCCACTGTCTCTCTCCCTCCCCACTGTCTCTCTCTCCCCCACTGTCTCTCTCTCCCCACTGTCTCTCTCTCCCCCACTGTCTTTCTCTCCCCCACTGTCTCTCTCTCTCCCCACTGTCTCTCTCTCCCCACTGTCTTTCTCTCCTACCACTGTCTCTCTCTCCCCCACTGTCTCTCTCTCCCCCACTGTCTCTCTCCCCCACTGTCTCTCTCTCCCCCACTGTCTCTCTCCCCCACTGTCTCTCTCTCCCCCACTGTCTTTCTCTCCCCACTGTCTTTCTCTCCTCCCACTGTCTCTCTCCCCCACTCTCTCTCTCCTCCCACTGTCTCTGTCCCCCACTCTCTCTCTCCTCCCACTGTCTCTAAATCCATCTCTCTCTCTCTCTGGTCCATCTCTCTGTCCCTCCCACTGTCTCTAATTCCATCTCTCTCTATCTCTCCCCACCATCTATCTCTCTCCTCCCACTGTCTCTAAATTAATCTCTCTCTCTCTGATCCATCTCTCTCTATCTCTCTCGCTGTTATCAATTCAATTTAAGGGCTTTATTGGCATGGGAAACATATGTTAACATTGCCAAAGCAACTGAGGTAGATAATAAACAAAAGTGAAATAAACAATAACAATTAACAGTAAACATTACACTCACAGAAGTTACAAAAGAATAAAGACATCTCTACCTCACTCTTCCAACTCTCTGTGACTGTCTCTCTTGCACTCATGACTGTCTCTCTCTCTCTCTCTCACCCATCCCTCTATCGCTCCCTCTCTTTATCTCTCTCTCGCAGATTGAGTGGCCAGCACCACAGGAGAAGAAGAGAGAGTGTTCTGCCAAGGGCAAGAACAACCAGGTACGGATCCTTCAAGTTTCTGTTCACATTCCAGTACTTCATTAGACTGAGTTGATGATTATTGCTATGAATCGTAGAATATTATGCTTCAGTGTTAGTCTCCTCTCCCACAGACAGAGTGCTTCAACTACATCCGCTTCCTGCAGAGCTACAACCACACCCACCTCTACACCTGTGGAACCTTCGCCTTCCAGCCCAAGTGCACCTACATCGTGAGTGGCTCTCAATGGCAGAGTCCCAAATGGCATCCTATTCCCTTCTTAATGCACTACTTTTGACCAGAGCCCTGGGAATAGGGTGCTATTTAGGACCAACAAGGTCTCAGTCACTTCCTGACCTTAAATCTGTGTCTTCAGTCCACTCTGTCTGGAGGTGATATTAGAGTTGATCTGTCCTTGTGGTGGTGTCACAGCTAGCAGCACCAGTGACATGGTGTCATGTCTTCTATCTTCTGTCTGACACCTCCACACCACATCCTCCCCATACGACCGAATCGTCTGTGTCAAAGGAAAGAATATCCCATGCAAACGAGGCAGTGGTATCTGGCTGTGTGTGTGTGTGTGTGTGTGTGTGTGTGTGTGTGTGTGTGTGTGTGTGCGTGTGTGCGTGCGTGCGTGCGTGCGTGCGTGCGTGCGTGCGTGCGTGTGTGTACCTGCCTGACGGAGATATGATAAGACGGTGTGGCGAAGGCAGGGAGCGAGGACTGTGGCTCCTGTTAGAACGGTTGTCACGGACAGACAGAGCCCGGAGCTGTGTTAGTCATGCACTGACCACCTGTGTCTCTGTGTATTTGTGTGTCTGTGTGTGTGTCTCTGCGTGTGTCCTGTTGTCAACCCACAGAATGCTGACCACTTCAGTCTCAACCCTGGCTCCCTGGAGGATGGGAAGGGCAAGTGTCCCTACGACCCTGCCAAAGGCCACACAGGCCTCATAGTGGGTAAGCCATCTATTTCACTCTATTCTACTCTATTTTATTCTTTGTGTAAATGTTCTGTAATGGTGCTCATCCTGCCTGTCTCTGTGTCTCCCAGACAAGGAGCTGTACTCTGCCACACTGAATAACTTCCTGGGTACTGAGCCTGTGATCCTGAGGAACCTGGGACAGCAACACTACAGCATGAAGAGTGAATACCTGCCGGCCTGGCTCAACGGTGAGAGAGTGGTGGTGGGGGGGGTTAAATGAGGAGGGGAGGAGAGAGAGAGGGGGAGAGGTATGTAAAAAGAATGCAAGGATAGAATGAGAGAGGTAAATGGAGGAATTGAGGGAGAGGGGAAGATGGAACTGAAAGAGTTGGAGAGGGAGATGAGATATGGAGAGGTTAGGGGCTAGCTAATAGGACCTCGGAGGCAGTGAGAGATGGAAAAAGCAGGTGAGTGTGAAAAAGCCTGGTAGAGGGGTGAGAGGTGGAGAGATGAGGTTAGAGGAGTGGACAGGAGTGATACATGAGGGAAGAGGTGTTAGAGAGAGATAATGGAAGATGATGGAAGGGTATTAGATGAGACGAGGTTAGAGGGTAAAACATTACATTATATTAGAGGGAGTGGAGGTGGCTGTGTGTGTGTGTGTGTGCGTGCATGTGTTTGTGTGCACATGAGTGGGACCGTGCGGGCATACAGATGTAGGATCTTAATATGAACACTCTTTTGTTGCTGAGAATTTTCCTACATAGAAGGAAATGCTAACTTGTAATGTGTTCAAGCTTCTAAAGTTTGTGATTTAGGGGTTAGGGTTATCATCCCCTACAACATTATTTTCCTGCTGCATTAAACTGGCTCAAATTTAGATCCTACATCTGTACGTGTGTGTGTGTGTTCACATCTCATGCTCCTGTGTGTGTGTGTGTGTGTGTGTGTGTGTGTGTGTGTGTGTGTGTGTGTGTGTGTGTGTGTGTGTGTGTGTGTGTGTGTGTGTGTGTGTTGTTCTCTCAGAGCCTGACTTTGTGGGCTCAGCCCTGGTGAGGGAGAGCAGTGGCAGTAAGGAAGGTGACGATGACAAGATCTACTTCTTCTTCAGTGAGAGAGCTGTAGAGCTGGACTGTGACACAGAGCTCACTGTGGCCAGGGTGGCCCGTGTCTGCAAGGTAGGCTACACGCATATATGGTTACACACACACAGATTTGTTGTCGGGAATTTTCAGGACTTTTTGGGGAGTAAAAATGTAACAGGAAATGCTCACCTTCCCATGTCATCACTTTATCTTTCCCCAGCTGGAGTGAATGGTAATCTCACTTTATCTTTCCCCAGCTGGAGTGAATGGTAATCTCACTTTATCTTTCCCCAGCTGGAGTGAATGGTAATCTCACTTTATCTTTCCCCAGATGGAGTGAATGGTAATCTCACTTTATCTTTCCCCAGATGGAGTGAATGGTAATCTCACTTTATCTTTCCCCAGCTGGAGTGAATGGTAATCTCACTTTATCTTTCCCCAGATGGAGTGAATGGTAATCTCACTTTATCTTTCCCCAGATGGAGTGAATGGTAATCTCTGGGTTGATCGATTTTATCTTATTCCTCTGTCACAGTGTGCTCCGTTGTATCTAATGCATAATATGTTGTAATGTTAACCTTAAACCTTAACCTAACTCCTAACCTTAACCCTAAACCTTACCTAACCTTAACCCTAAACCTTAACCTAACACTAAACCTGATCCTAGCCCTTATCCTAACCCTAAACCTTACCTAATCTTAACCCTTAACCTAATCCTTATTCTAACTCCTAACCCTAATCCTTACCTAACCTTAACCCTTAACCTAATCCTTATTCTAACTCCTAACCCTAATCCTTACCTAACCTTAACCCTTAACCTAATCCTTATTCTAACTCCTAAACTTAACCTTAAACCTTACCTTAACCCTTATCCCAACTCCTAACCTTAACCCTAAACCTGATCCTGATCCTAGCCCTTATATTAACTCCTAACTCTAAACCTTACCTAACCTTAACCCTTAACCTAACCCATATCATAACTACTAACCTTAACCCTTAACCTAATCCTTATCCTAACCTTAACCCTTAACCTAATCCTTATCCTAACCTTAACCCTTAACTTGTTATGGAAGCGCTTCCCCATTGGGAATCGAATTTTCTGAAATTTCAAGTGCACCACGCATAGTTTATGATAAAAATCAAAATTTCATAAAAATTGACATCCAATATACCAAATTAAAGCTACACTCGTTGTGAATCTATCCACCAAGTCAGATTTGTAAAATGCTTTTCGGGGAAAGCATGAGACGCTATTATCTGTACCATGCAGCCTCACATACTGCAACGTCACAAAAACGACAGATTTTTCGTTAGCGCTCGCAAACGAAAAGGCTGAAATAAAATATAAAACATTCCTTACCTTTGACGAGCTTCATTCTTGGCACTCCTAGATGTCCCATAAACATCATTTAGGGTCTTTTTTCGATTAAATCGGTCCATATATAGCCTAGATATCGAGCTAGGAATACCTTGGAATTGGAGGAAAAAATTAGCATTTCATAACGTAACGTCATTTTTTTAAATGCCAAAAGTCGACGATAAACTTTCACAAAACACTTCGAAATACTTTTGTAATGCAACTTTAGGTATTAGTACACGTTAATAAGCGATAAAATACCTCAGGAGGCGGTGTGAAATCGTTACCTTGTCCGTGGAGAAAAATATGTTTCGAAACGGTCGCCCCAAAATCTGGGCGGTGCCAGTAGGAAAGTAGTTCCCTTGTTTGGGTTAGACCAAGAATCAATTGCGAAACTAATGACGTAACTCTAGACAGCATGGGGAAGCTGTAGCCAATGAGAACTCGGCTCTATTTAATTCTGTTCTCTGTAAACAATTGCCTGCAGGCGCGGAAGAATATATTTTTACATTTTCAGTGAACAGATTTTCATGCACTATTCGACCGAAACGCACGTTCTGTAAATGGCACAGGCGTGATTTAAACAGTTTTGGAAAGGTCTGACTGTTTCCTAGCCACACACACTAACCAAATGAACGTACTATATTCCTGGCATGAATAGCAGGGCGCTGAAATGTTGCGCGATTTTTTTTTAAAGACTGCGAAAATTCGCATGCTCCATAATTAACCTAATCCTTATCCTAACTCTAACTCCTAACTCTAACTCCAAACTCTAGCCCTTCTAACCCCAAACCCTAAACCTCACCCTTAAGCATAAAATTGCATTTTAACACATTCAGGACATGAAAAAAGTTTCCTACCTTGTCAGGACATTCTGGTGAATTGTTAGGACATTGTGGTTCTGACACACACACACACTGGCTATTTACACTGAGACTCACACACTTCCGTTGTACTCTTTAAAATCACTCCTCTCACCCAGTTCTATCCTTATTAGGGTTCAATGGTTATCAAGAGAAGTTACGAGTTATGAGCTCAGAGTTGACCATCCACTATCATTGCATTATACGACCCGTTGTTTTTCCTGGTGGTCTGGATGAACTCCTTTCCCTAGACTACGTCCTAACTCCTCTATCCCCAGTCTGTCTGTTTATCACAGCAGGGTGATCTCACTCTTCTCACCCCATTCCGTCAAAAACCATCAGCAAATATTATGGAAGTAAAGAGATTTTTACACCCTACTGGCGTTATGGCACCTCTTCTGACTCCTGTCCCTTGACTGACCATGTGTCTCTCCTCTTAGGGTGATCTGGGGGGCACCAGGACCCTGCAGAAGAAGTGGACCACCTTCCAGAAGGCCAGGCTGGTGTGTTCTCTCCCTGAACGCCACGTCACCTTCAACAACCTGCGGGAAGTCTTCACCCTGCCAGGCATCGACTGGCGCACCACCACCTTCTATGGCATCTTCCACGCCCAGTGGTGAGTCACAATAACACTAACGCCAGGGAGTCGATGTGCCAAAGAGAATAGCGTTTGTCTGCGTCCCCAAATGGCTCTTATTCCATAAATAGTGCACTACTTTTAAACAGAGCCCTGTGAGCCCTGGTCAAAAGTAGTGCACAATATAGGGAATATGGTGCCATTTGGGACGCAGACACAATAGCACTGCCAGGGAGTTAGATGTGCCAAAGAGAATCTCTCTGTCCAACATAGCACTTTTGCTAACACTGGCCTGGCGTGACTTCTAAGTCTATAAACTTTTCCAGTTCTTTTAAAGATATTATTTTATACCCAAAATTACAGTTTTACTAGCCTTGAGTCAGCTAATGTGTCTTCTCTGTGTATAGTTGGACTTCAGTGGAGGCTGCTGAGGGGAGGACGGCTCATTATAATGTCTGGAACGGCGCTAATGGAATAGCATAAAATACATAGTAACCACGAGCTCGATACCATTACACCTATTCCGCTCCTGCCATTATCACGAGCCCGTCCTCCTCAATTAAGGTGCCACCAACATCCTGGGATGGACTTTTCCAATTCTGTTATATAAAAAATAAGTTATTCTCTCCTAATAAAACACAACCATCATCCTATTTCTCCATATCCTATGTCATACAAACAGACAATGTAAAATGACTACAGAAACAACACACCTAGCTAATAACAACCTCTCCCTCAATGTGAGCAAGACTAAGGAGCTGATCGTGGACTACAGGAAAGGGAGGGCCAAACAGGCCCTCATTAACATCGACGGGGCTGCAGTGGAGCGGGTCCAGAGTTTCAAGTACCTTGGTGTCCACATCACCAACAAACTATCATGGTCCAAACACACCAAGACAGTCGTGAAAAGGGCAAGACAACACATTTTACCCTCAGGAGACTGAAATGCTTTAGCATGGGTCCTCAGATCCAGCTGCACCATCCTGACCGGTTGCATCACCGCCTGGTATGGCAACTGCTCGGCCTCCGACCGTAAAGCACTACAGAGGGTAGGGCATACGGCCCAGTACATCACTGGGGCCAAGCTTCCTGCCATCCATATACTAGGTGGTGTCAGAGGAAGGCCACAAAAATTGTCAAAGAATCCAGTCACCCAGGTCATAAACTGTTCTCTCTGCTACCGCAAGGCAAGTGGTAACGGAGCGTCAAGTCTTTGTCCAAAAGGCTCCTCAACAGCTTCTACCCCCAAGTCATAAGACTGCTGAACAATTCATTTTAAAAAAACATTTTTTTAACTAGGCAAGTCAGTTAAGAACAAATTCTTATTTACAATGACAGCTTACTGGGGAACAGTGGGTTAACTGCCTTGTTCAGGGGCAGAAAAACAGATTTGTACCTTGTCAGCTCGGGGATTCAATCCAGCAACCTTTCGGTTACTGGCCCGATGCTTTTACCACTAGGCTACCTGCTGCCCCCTTGCCACCTGGACTATTTACATTGACCCCCCCTTTGTTTTTACACTGCTGCTACTCGCTGTTTATTATCTATGCATAGTCACTTTATGCCTACCTACATATACAAATGACCTCGACTAACCTGTAACCCCACACATTGACTCAGTACCTGTACCCCTTGTAACGGGTGTCGTCAGAAGGATGAGACCAAGGCGCAGCGTTCCTTGAGTTCCACATAATATTTATTGTTGAAGTGAAGCTTTTAGACTAAATTAAACAATAACGAAAACAACGACCGAACAGATTCATAGTGCAAAATACCTGGTCACAAACGAAGAACAAGATCCCACACAGAAGGAGGGGAAAAAAGCTACCTAAGTATGATTCCCAATCAGAGACAACGATAGACAGCTGTCCCTGACTGAGAACCATACCTGGCCATACACAAAGAAATAGAAAACATAGAAACATGAACATAGAATGCCCACCCAAATCACACCCTGACCAAACCAAAAATAGAGACATAAAAAGCTCTCTACGGTCAGGGCGTGACACCCCTTGTATATAGGGCGGTGCACAATTGGCCCAGCGTCGTTCGGGTTAGGGGTGGGTTTGGCCCGGGGTAGGCCGTCATTGTAAAAATAGTGAATGTTCTTAACTTACTTGCCTAGTTAAATAAAGGTTAAATAAATAAATAAATAATATAGCTTCGTTATTGTTATTTTATTGTGTTACTTGTATAAAAAAAGTGTACTTAATTTATTTAGTAAATATTTTCTTAGCTCTATTTCTTGAACCGGTTAAGGGTTTGTAAGTAAGCATTTCACGGTAAGGTCTACACCTGTTCTATTCGTCACGTGACAAATAAAATTTGATTTGATCATCTTAAGCCCATTTTTTTATTGTTATCTCCTGTCCCAGGGGTGATGTGGATGTGTCAGCGGTGTGTCACTACCAGATAGGGGAGGTGAAGAAGGTGTTTGACGGCCCGTATAAGGAGTACAGAGAGGGCTCCCAGAGATGGGGACGATACACTGGCACTGTCCCCAGCCCACGGCCCGGAGCGGTGAGTGATGGATGATGGGGCGGTGGGGGGAGGAGGAGGGGGGAAGGGTGAAGGGAGGGGGTGAGGGTGGAGGGAGAGACAAAAGGAGAGAGGGATGAAGAAGGGGTATAGTGGAGGAATAGAGAGTGAGTTAGACAGGGAGAAGGGAGTCTGGAGAGCGATCAGAGCCAACAACGATGCCAGCCTGTCCCACAACTAACATTCCTTGTTTCTTCCTCTCTCAATCACCTCTCTCTGTTCCCTCTCTCTCTCCCTCACCTCTCTCTGTTCCCTCTCTCTCCTCTCTGTCTTCTCTCCTTTCTTCTTCACGGTGCAGTGCATTACAAGCTGGCATAGGGAGAACGGCTACAACAGCTCTCTTCAGTTGCCAGACGCCACTCTCAACTTTGCCAAGAAGCACCCTCTGATGGAGGAGAAGGCTCAGGCTCGCCCCCTACTGCTCACCAAGGGCATCAACTTCACCCGCTTGGCAGTGGACCGGGTCAGCTCCCTGGACCAGCGTGCATACAACATGCTGTTCATTGGCACAGGTTACTATATACACAACTATGTAACTATACAACTATATACGGTTCATAGTCACAGATAACTATATACAACTATATAACTATACAACTATATACTGTTCATAGTCACAGATAACTATATACAACTATATAACTATACAACTATATACTGTTCATAGTCACAGATAACTATATACAACTATGTAACTATACACCTATATACGGTTCATAGTCACAGATAACTATATACAACTATATAACTATACAACTATATACTGTTTATAGTCACAGATAACTATATACAACTATATAACTATACAACTATATACTGTTTATAGTCACAGATAACTATATACAACTATATATCTATACAACTATATACTGTTCATAGTCACAGATAACTATATACAACTATATACTGTCCATAGTCACAGATAACTATATACAACTATATACTGTCCATAGTCACAGATAACTATATATAACTATACAACTATATACTGTTCATAGTCACAGATAACTATATTCAACTATATAACTATACAACTGAATACTGTTCATTGGTGCAGGTAAAGTGACTTCAGAAATAATTCACACCCCTTGACTTTTTCAAAATGTTGTTGTGTTACAGCCTGAATTTAAAATGGCTTACATTTTGTGTCACTGGCCTAAACACAATACCCCATAATGTCAAAGTGGAATTATGTTTTTAGAAAATTGTACAAATTAATTTTCTATGAAAATATGAAATGTCTAAATTTAAGAATTCAACCACTTTGTTATAGCAAGCCTAAATAAATTCAGGATTAAAAATGTGCTTAATTGCTTAACGAGTCACATAATAAAGTTGCATGGAATCGCACTGTGTGCAATAATAGTAGTTAACATGATTTATAAATGACTACCTCATCTCTGTACCCCACACATACAATTATCTGTAAGATCCCTCAGTCGAGCACTGAATTTCAATAACTGATTCAAACACAAAGAACAGACAGTTGCCGGAGAGGAAGTAAACCACTCAGGGATTTCACCATGAGGCCAATGGTTACTTTCAAACAGTTACAGAGTTTAATGGCTGTGATTGGAGAAAACTGAGGATGGATCAACAATACTAACTTAATTGACAGAGTGAAAAGAAGGAAGCCTGTACAGAATAAGAAATATTGAAAAACATGCAATATTTTTGCAACAAGGCACGAAAGTAATACTGCAAAAAATGTGGCAAAGCAATTCTCTTTTTTGTCCTGTTATGTTTGGGGCAAATCCAATACAACACATTACTGAGTACCACTCAACGTAGTGGTAGATGCATCTGTAACGGCGTTCGTCTGTCGAAGGAGAGGACCGAAATGCAGCGTGGTGGTTACTCGTGTTCTTTAATGTAGAAAAATAGTGATACATGAAATAACAAAATAAATACAAAAAAACAACAAACGAAACGTGAAAACCTAATTACAGCCTATCTGGTGAATACTACACAGAGACAGGAACAATCACCCACAAACACACAGTGAAACCCAGGCTACCTAAATATGGTTCCCAATCAGAGACAACGAGAATCACCTGACTCTGACTCTCACCTGACTGATTGAGAACCGCCTCAGGCAGCCAAGCCTATTCTAAACACCCCTACTCAGCCACAATCCCCAATGCCTACAAAAACCCCAATACGACAATACAAAAAACCCATGTCACACCCTGGCCTGAACAAATAATAAAGAAAACACAAAATACTAAAGACCAAGGCGTGACAGCATCATGTTATGGGTATGTTTGTATTCGTTAAGCACTGGGGAGTTTTTCAGGATAAAAAAAAAACCTGGTTCAGTCTACTTTCCACCAGACACTGGGAGATTAATTCACCTTTCAGCAGGAAAATAACCTAAAACACAAGGCCAAATATACACTGGAGTTGCTTACCAAGACGACATTGAATGCTCCTGAGTGGCTTAGTTACAGTTTTGACTTAAATCAGCTTGAAAATCTATGGTACAGATTGGACTCACAGCTGTAATCGCTGCCAAAGGTGATTCTGAGTCAGGGGTGTGAATACTTTTGTAAATGAGATATTTCGATATTTCATGTTCAATACATTTGCTAACATTTCCAAAAACATGTTTTAATTTTGTCATGATGGAGTATTGTGTGTAGATGGGTGAGAAAAAACATATATTAAATCAATTTTGAATTCAGGCTGTAACACAACAAAATAAATCAAGTAGTATGAATATTTTTTGAAGGCACTGTAACTATGTAGAACTATATGCTGTTCATAGGAACAGGTAACCGCTGACAGGGAATACAACATGCTCTATAAGTACCTACCAATGATGAATATACAGTAGGTATGTTTATGGTACCTTCTGACAGGGCCCAGATGAACCCGGTATGCTCACTAAATATGCTAGAGAAGTTGCTCTGAACCACAGATGTACGATCAATTTACTTTACCCCCAATCTCCCCCAAAAAACAAGACCCACAATTTACAAGATATCAGTGTTCAGGCAGTTTCAGGACAACTTCATCTTACTCCAACTACAGTACTTCCCACTAGCTACTTATAATAGCCTACTAGCTATTTATAATAGCCTACTTGCTACTTATAATAGCCTACTAGCTATTTATAATATCCTACTAGCTACTTATAATAGCCTACTTGCTACTTATAATAGCCTACTAGCTATTTATAATATCCTACTAGCTACTTATAATAGCCTACTAGCTATTTATAATAGCCTACTAGCTACTTATAATAGCCTACTAGCTATTTATAATAGCCTACTAGCTACTTATAATAGCCTACTAGCTATTTATAATAGCCTACTAGCTACTTATAATAGCCTACTAGCTATTTATAATTCCACTCACTGCAGTGCAGAGTGTTTCCCTTACTGTGCCTGCGGTGTGTTGGAGGCCCATAACTGTCAGAGTGACGATGGGCTCAGTAGCCTGGCAGGCTCCCTGCTGCTGTGCTTCACAGCACATACTCAATTGGGGCCTTGGCAGATGTACACACTGCCAATTGGGCTGCAGGCTTGATTAGCTATTAACTGCAGCAGGACGATAGCTTATGCCGAGAGAACAAATCTGGCGAGGGCGGTTAGAAACGGAGGATGGGATTGGGGGATTAGCCGAAATTCCCGACACAACGAGAGAGGAGCATGATGTGTGTGTGTGTGTGTGTGTGTTTTGCTGCTCTGCTCTGTGCCAGGCTCCTGTAGTGTGCAGGGTCAGTCCCTAACATTATCCTTAACAGTCCCACTGTGGTGAGGGTGGGAGGCAGGGCAGGCGCAACACACACAGCACATCTCTGCTCATAAAAGCCTCATACACCCAGACAGACACACAATGTCACACCGCCGGCAGCAGCAGCAGCTCAATCGCCATTCAAAGCAGGGGATGTAACCTTGATCACAATACTACTCATATAGAAAACTACAGTACAATATTCTGACATTATATATCTCTCTCCTCTCATCTTACCAACTTCTGCCTCCTACCTTTCCTCTGTATTCCCTCTTCTCTTTTCCTTCCACAATATTTCCTCCTCTCCTCTCTTTCCATCTGTTCTCTCATATCGTTCTATCCTCTTTTCTCTCCTCTGCGTTTCCTCTCTTCTCCTACTCTCTTTCATTGCCCTCTTTTCTCTCCTTTTCCCCTCCCCCTCTCCTCCTGTAGCAGACGGCTGGTTACAGAGGGTAGTGATCTTTGGCTCGGAGGCCCATGTGATTGAAGAGATACAGCTGTTTGATTCTCCACAGCCAGTGGACAGCCTGACCATCTCTCACACCAAGGTAACACTCAACATTTGGCTAGGGTTTCAATAAATTCCCTGGTTTTCCAGAAATCCTTGTTGGAGGATTCTGGATTTCCTGCTTATAACCCTCTTGATTCCTCCAACCAGAATTTTGGAAAAAAGTTACATTTATTGAACATTCCAGTGATTTTGCAACCCTACCTAGGCACAAGAGTTTTCCCCAGCCCTCCATATTTTTACCTTTTATTTAACTAGGCAAGTCATTTTAGAACAAATTCTTATTTTCAATGACGGCCTAGGAACAGTGGGTTAACTGCCTGTTCAGTGGCAGAACGACAGATTTGTACTTTGTCAGCTCGGGGATTTGAACTTGCAACCCTTCGGTTACTAGTCCAACGCTCTAACCACTAGGCTACCCTGCCGCCCATATAGCTGACTGTCACTAAAGCCCAGGAAGTATCCCTGGCCTTACACCATCATGGCCCATCGCTAGGGTCTGGAGTTTTCCCCAGCTTTACACATAGACAGACCGACAAGGTGTATATGTGCATCAAGCTTTCTCACACTACAAAAAATGTCCTTACCTATGGGCCATTCTGGCTTGGACAATGCTTACTTACACATAGGCCATCACTGGAGACAAGAGTCTTCTCTGACCATGTGACTACACAGCACCATTATCCCATCAGATTACCATGTGACTCCTGGCCCTACCCACACCATTATCCCAGCAGATTACCATGTGACTCCTGGCCCTACTCATCACCATTATCCCATCAGATTACCATGTGAGTCCTGGCCCTACACATCACCATTATCCCATCAAATTACCATGTGACTCCTGGCCCTACACATCACCATTATCCCATCAGATTACCATGTGACTCCTGGCCCTACTCATCTCCATTATCCTGTCAGATTACCATATGACTCCCAGCCCTACTCATCACCATTATCCTATCAGATTACCATGTGACTCCTGGCCCTACTCATCTCCATTATCCTGTCAGATTACCATATGACTCCCAGCCCTACTCATCACCATTATCCTATCAGATTACCATGTGACTCCCGGCCCTACTCATCACCATTATCCTATCAGATTACCATGTGACTCCTGGCCCTACTCATCACCTCTGTTTCACAGCATTACACTCACATGTTGACTGGCATTACACTCGTGCTGATCCTTATCTAACTAAACCAGGCTTTTCATGGCCAGCGATTTCATAATAAACTCTTCTCTCCAGCAGAACAAAATGTTATTGTAATTTAGAATGATTATCCTATTATCTCTGCTGCCCTCTCTCTGAATTGTTATTTTTAAATTTCCCACCCTCTCTTTTTACCCTCTTGTCTCCACCCCTCTCTCTCTCTCCCTCTTTCTCTGTCTATGTCTGCAGAAGTACTTGTACATTGGCTCACGTTCAGAAGTGCTCCAGCTGCCCTTGGCTAACTGCAGCCGTTATCAGTCGCAGCCAGACTGCCTTCTGTCCCGGGACCCCTACTGCGCCTGGGACAGCGAGGGCCGCGCCTGTGTCCGCATCGACCTCCACCGCGGGTGAGCATGTCTGCCTCTCCCCTCTGCCCCTGCTCAGGGGTTCTGCTTCCCCCCTTCGCTCCCCCCTCCTCTCCCTTCTGCCCCTGCTCTGTGGGCTGGGTCTAACTGTGCCAGCAGCAGCTCAGTGGAGGCTTCTCAGACAGTATAGCAGAAAGACATGTTATTAATGCCTGTTCTCTGTGCTCTCTGTCCCACAGGTCTACCTCCTCCCTATCCCAAGATCTGATGCTGGAGAGATTCAGTAGGGGCAAAGCCAAATTTGACAAGCCTGTGGCCATCCCCAGCCCTGGTGGGTGGGAAAGAGAAACTGGACTGGTGGCCCCTGGTGGTGATAGCTGGTTACTACAGCTATCACCACCAGTTGAATGGAGTTGAACTTAGAATTGATCATTTTTTTGTTGAGTTGAACTAAGAGTTGATCATTTAATAGAGATAATCTAATAGAGTGAATTGAACTCAATTGAACTTAGAGTTGATGAGTTGAACTTAGAGTTCAGGATATAAACATCTTGGTTAACACATCTTGGCTAACACATACCCTCTCTCTTCCAGACAACTCTCGGCTGAGGAATGTGACAGTAGTGGTAGAATCAGACATGGTTTTGCCCTGCCAGCTGGTGTCCAACCTGGCCCAGCCCTCCTGGGTCCTCAACGACCGCGAGCTGCAGCTAGGAGACGAGGAGGCCGGAGGGCCACGCTTCGACCAGGCCCTGAAGGCTCTGGTGGTCCCCAACGCCATGCCAGTGCACGCGGGACGCTACGTGTGCTACTCCGAGGAGCAGGGGGTCAAGTTTCAGATGGAGCGTTACCAGGTGTCGGTGGTGGCCAGCTCCCCTGTGGTCATGGCGGCCCGGGCCCCTGACGGCAGCATGGGTCTGTTCTGGGTGTTGGTGATCACCCTGGGGGCCGCCTGTTTATTACTATTGGTGGCAGCTCTGTATCTGAGGAGACGTCTGAAGCTGGCCCTAGGTAAAGGGGCGGACATGAAGCCTCTGGAGAGCACCCTGGTCTACCCCATAACCCTGCCCAAGGAGCCACCCACCTTCGTGCCCAGCAAAATGCCCAGCGACGAGGACCGCTTCTGGGAGACGGGCGCCAACTACTACTACTCAGACGGCTCGCTGAAGATCGTTCCGGGCCACGCCCTGTGCCCCAGCAGCCAGTCTCACCACCACGCTCCAACAGCGTCTCCCAGCACCATCCCCGGCCAGCCCATCCATTCCCCCAGCCGGCTCAGCCTTACCAACATCAGGGGTTCCGGCAGCAACGGCTACATCCGCCTCAACCTGAGCTCGGCCGGGGAGGAGAGGGTTAGCGGGGGTGGTTCTGGTGGAGGAGGGCTGGGCGGGGGCGGGAACGACTACTCCAGCCCCTTCAAGGAGGAGCTGCGTCGGACCCTGCAGCAGAGGAGCGTGCTGCCTGACGCCAACCCTGAAGAGTCGTCTGTGTAGTCTTTCTCCACGCCTGCCGTAATGAAAAAACAAAACAAGAGACAACGAACGGCAACTAACCTACCTCCCTCCTCTCTCTCTCTTTCTCGGCTCCACTGTCACCATGCTCTTGCTCGTTTGGCTGACTCTGTGACTGGCAGAAGACGCTTTTAGCACAGAGCATGTGATGTGACACACACGCCGAATATTCATCAGCATCCGCTCCTGTTATTATTGTGTTCCATCCACTCCTGTTATTATTGTGTTCCATCCGCTCCTATTATTATTGTGTTCCATCCGCTCCTGTTATTATTGTGTTCCATCCACTCCTGTTATTATTGTGTTCCATCCGCTCCTGTTATTATTGTGTTCCATCCGCTCCTGTTATTATTGTGTTCCATCCGCTCCTGTTATTATTGTGTTCCATCCGCTCCTGTTATTATTGAGTTCCATCCACTCCTGTTATTATTGTGTTCCATCCGCTCCTGTTATTATTGTGTTCCATCCACTCCTGTTATTATTGTGTTCCATCCGTTCCTGTTATTATTGTGTTCCATCCGCTCCTGTTATTATTGTGTTCCATCCACTCCTGTTATTATTGTGTTCCATCCGCTCCTGTTATTATTGTGTTCCATCCGTTCCTGTTATTATTGTGTTCCATCCGTTCCTGTTATTATTGTGTTCCATCCGTTCCTGTTATTATTGTGTTCCATACGCCAAACTGGCTGTCACATTTGAACTTCTTCAGCAGTTTAACTTGCTTTCGCTGTGCAAATCTCAAGCTGTGTAAATTCTGTATTTAAAGACAATTGAACGCAGAGGGCCTACACCTCAAGCATGGCAGTCAAACAAATGGAAAGGTTTCCTGAGAGCACTGCTTCATGATAAGATAGGACCAAGAACTCATGACAGGATTGTAGCTTCAGCGCTATACCAATCATCCAATAATCAAGCAGTACGAGTCGACTGACTGAAAGATGGAGGAGCTGGCTTGCCTTTTTTCTGTTCTGTTGGAGAATTTTTCGCTTTCTACACTTAACATGGGAGTATGGGAGTCGATTTTGTATTTGTGAGCAAAGAGAGTGAGAGTCACATAATTAATCTCAAAAGCAAGACGACAATCACGTTCCTCTCTCCGGGGGTTAAACCTGGGAAGGAAAGGGAGGGATGAAGAGAGAGAAAATGGAGGGAGCTTTGCGTGAAAGACACAGAGGGTTTACATGAAGGACAAACTCTCAATTAGACTTTCTCGGCTCGATTTGTACTTTTTTTTTTACCTTGTCAGTCTTTCCTCTGAGAAAGTCTTCAATCCCTGCCACATTGATATATTGTGACAATTTAAATTAAGACATTTTTTGTGTTGTTTTTCTATGTCTTACGGACTACAGAAGCAACAAATGGAGACCAATGGCTTTAAAGCACCCCTCTGTGAATGAGAATGTGAGAGAAGCATGTACAAACCTCTCCTATCCCTGCTCAAGGTAGATATCTCCCCAAATAACCTCCACACTAGTAAATTGATTTTTAGTACTACTTTTACAATAACTGCACTACACATTTACACAAGTGGTTCATGGGAATTTCAGTTAAACCCATTCAGATACACTTCCTTGTGATGTGATTATGGACATTTTTGTTTGACATAATCCCACAACAGAACCTACAACAGCACATTCACTTATTATTCTGAATTTGAGATGAGACGAAGGCATTGCTTTCAGTCATGTAGTGGGGATGACACGGGGGAATGTAGGTCAACTCTCACTAAACTGTTGCGACTGCAGTGGATGTCTCAACAAGTGCTTTATAATATGTATGTGTAAGGGCGGGGGTGGTGGATGGGTTAAACTGCCAAAAGAAGCCCTCCCTCCCCTGCACTGCCCTGAATGCCTATCCTGGTGGATGTAGTAGTGTGTCCTGGAGGGGACGGGCCACAGCACTGTACCTGTCCTAGACACACCCTTTATTAACCCCTTATTTCCCTAAACCCCACCCACCTACCTACCTACCGATGTCCAGAGAATGACCTGGCGCTACTGTGGAAAGCCTGAATTCAGAGAGAAGGATAGACACTGAACTGTAAACCCACACTGCCTGTGCTGTTAGAGGGACAAGCAGACAACAGATGGAAGATAGATGAATGGCCTGTGACAAACCAACGGCTCCAGAGAGCGATCAGAGGCTCATCAATCAGAGGTATGGCTCGCTCGCTCTCTCTCTGAAAGCCTACAGACACCTATCCTGATCCCAGATCTGTTTGTGCTGTCATTCCAACTACTAGGTCATTGTTATGACTTGGCGTGGGAGTTGATGTAGGAGTTGGCAAGACAGTACAAACAAATCTGGGACCAGCCTAAGAGACACCCAAAGACCTATCCAGAAAAATAACTGCCACGATCAAGTTTTACAGCCTTGCATATACAATTAAATTTACTGCTGCAGGGACTATATATCACTATGTGTGCCCACTCTATCCTGTTCCTCTTCATGTGCTTTGTCTTCCAGGGGTGGCTTTGTGACACATCTGCAGGGACCAGAGAACAACACAAAACAAAGGAGGAACAAGAGGAGTACGATGTTTCTTTCTTTCTCACCAAAATGTATACTAGAGACAGCTGAAGGGGATGTAGAATATTGTAATGATCCCTGGGTTGAAGAGGTACTTACTTGGCCATCAGTGGTTAGTTCATCCTAGTGTTGCATGATCCTCTCTGCAAATGTACTGTACACATCTCTGATGACATGATCATAATTGTAAAAGAAGTGTATCATGTTTCAAACTTTTGCAGACACTAATGTTTTCTACTAAAATAAAGTGTAATTTATGATTAAGAGTTGTTAAGGACTTGTTCATGAAATTGTCCATCTTCTTAACATGTTTACTTTCGCTGTGCCTCTTCACCTTCGGATAAGCCAAAGTAGACTGCAGTTGTTTTTTTGAAAAGGTGTATTATTAGATATTATTTTATTATTCCACTTCGATATTTAAGTTTCAACAGTCTGTCCAACTTCAGTTCAAAGAACTCTCATGCCTGGAACTTTCCTGCATATTTTATTTAGAGATTAATTTTCTTCAGAAGGCAACAAGCTTGTGGATGGTCAACATCCTGTTTAGATGCCGATCCCTGACTTCCTAGCACATGAGAAAGTAAACAAATCATCAGAGCGTCATAGGACCAACCAAGCAAAGCAACTTCCTTTTAACCAAATGATAACTCGTGATTTCATGATCTGAGGTTTGATACAAGATCTGAAATATTTATACATCCATTTAATATGAGTAGATTGAATATGTTACCAAGCACTGGTTCAGACACTTTACAATCTATTAACATTGCTGTGAATTCAAGCTACAGGAGCTATTAAGATTGGTATAGATATTTAACTGATTTGTCTTATAATTATGTATTTAAAAAAAAAATCCTTGGACATTATGTCTGATATGTCATAAAACTCTCTTAGAAGAAAATGATCCATCAAACTCACAAAAGTGATGTAAGGCACAATCCCCCCCAAAATCTGCATGTGCAATTCTGGATCTATATAGCAAAAAGGCAGTAACTGCTCATAGCGTGGATCTGAGAAAAAAAGCTTTTATTTACCTTGGTTTAACAGTAACTTTATGCAGTTACTACTAACATGACCCCCATGTTCTCCAAAACACAATACAATAGAGGCAGGATACTTGTCCACATGATTAAGCATGTATTTAATGTAGCAGAAATGACATTAACTCATTTTGGACCAAATGAGCAGTTACTGTCTTTTTGGAGATTACACTCTGAACGGTCATAAACACCGCTTTCCACAATCTTCTCATCTAAGCCTTTTTATTCTGTTGTTTTTCATTAATATTATTATATTACCATTATTATTATTATTCATTTCCTTTTTGGCTTTAAGTTGCAAAAGTTCCTCTGGCAAACAACAAACAGTTCTCAATCTTTTAATGTTTATGAAAGGATGTTAAGTAAATTATTTCGCTTGTAAAAACATGTCGATATTTATTATCATTGTACATATGTCCTTATTTTTTATATGTGTAAATATACATGAATAAAAGTAGAAATCTACTCAAATTGTGTATGTGTGTGTGCTGGGGGTTCATGTAAATCACATATGTCAGAGTCAAGGCCCGCGGGCCACATCCGGCCCGCAAGAAGGTTTTTTACGGCCCCTGGGATGATCTTGATTTATTATTAGAACCGGCCCGCAGCAAGCCGGCAGCCCGCAGATCTTTTACACGCACCAATACTACATTTCCCACAATGCAAAGGTGACGCACCGAGCAGTAGGCTGCTTCATTTCAATATTTATTGGCACAGCAGTCGTCAGCATCACAGTAAAATTAACTTTCAGATACCCATCAAAAATGGCAAAACGGAAGGTGGATACTGAGAACCGGGGGTTTCAAACAAGGTGGGAGTCGGAGTATATGTTCACGAAGGTAGCTGGAAAACCTGTGTGTCTTCTGTGTGGAGAAAGTGTGGCGGTACTGAAAGAGTATAATCTGAGACGACATTATGAAACGAAACACGCGGACAAAAACAAGAATATGGACATGGAACAAAGGCTACAAAAGGCAGAGGAATTAAAACGAGGCCTCAAATCTCGACAGGCTCTGTTCAAAAAAGCCAAATCACAAGGCCAGGCTGCTGTCAAGGCCAGTTTTATTTTGGCAGAAGAGATCGCTAAATCAGCCCGGCCATTTACGGAGGGGGATTTCATCAAAAACTGCATGATTAAAGTTTGTGACGAAGTTTGCCCAGAAAAAGGCAACTCTTTTAAATGTGAGTCTGAGCAGAAACACCATTGCCGAGAGAGTAGACCAGTTGTCCATCAATCTAAAAGAGCAGCTTGTGAAAAAGGGAAAAGATTTTATTGCATATTCCTTGGCTGTGGATGAGAGCACCGACATTTCTGACATTGCCCAGTTGTCAATTTTCATCCGCGGAGTGGACTCCAACCTAAGCGTGACAGAGGAGTTTTTGGCTTTACGTCCTATGCATGGCACAACTACGGGGCATGATTTGTATGAAGAGGTGTCAAGATGTGTAAATGAGATGGAGCTGCCTTGGGAAAACTCGTGGGTTTGACAACCGACGGAGCACCTGCGATGTGTGGACACAGGAGCGGACTGGTGGCGAAGATACGGGAAAAGATGCAAGAGGAAAACGCGACAGGTGAGCTGACAGCTTATCATTGTATCATACACCAGGAAGCGTTGTGCGGTAAAGCCTTGAAAATGGAGCATGTAATGAGCATCATCACGCGCACAGTTAACTTTATCAGAGCCAAAGGTTTGAATCACCGCCAGTTCAAGGCATTTCTGACGGAGTTAGAAACGGAGCATGGTGATTTGCCTTATCACACAGAGGTGCGATGGCTAAGCCAGGGAAAGGTGCTTCAAAGATGTTTCGAGCTTCGTGAGGAGATTTGTCTGTTCTTGGACAGCAAAGGGAAAGACACAACACAACTCCGAGACGAAATGTTTCTGTGTGAAATGGCTTTTCTGTGTGACATTACGAGTCATCTGAATGCAATAAACTTGCAGCTGCAGGGTCGGGATCGTGTCATCTCTGATATGTACAGTACAGTGAAGGCATTTAAAACCAAACTGACTCTGTGGGAGACGAGATGCGGAAAGAAAATTTGAGCCACTTTCCCAGCTGCCAGACCATGAAAGAGAAGCTCTCTACCAGTGCGTTCCCGAGCACACAGTTGGCTGATAAAATAGGTATGCTTGCCGCTGACTTTCGACGCCGATTTGCTGACTTTGAAGCACAAAAAGCAGGTTGGAACTGCTCGGTAACCCATTTGCTGTTGACGTGGAAAGCTCACCACCAAACCTCCAAATGGAGTTGATTGACCTCCAATGCAATGATGCACTGAGGGCAAAATATGCGGCAGTGGGTGCTGCGGAGTTCGCCCGTTTCCTCCCCGGCACAATGCCCCAGCTGCGCATCCAGGCTGCTCAAACGTTGTCTATGTTTGGCAGCACATACCTGTGTGAACAACTGTTTTCTTTGATGAACCTGAACAAAACATCACACAGAAGTCGACTTACTGCTGAACACCTCCACTCAATTCTGAGGATTTCTTCAGCTCAGAGCCTTACCCCGAACATTGATGAACTTGTGGAAAAGATGGGACACCACCAAGTATCACCCTCAACCTCAAACAAGTGAACATTACTGTGCAATCACATATTTAGAGTTTTTACTCAGTTCAAGTTTAAAAGTTAAAATTTAATATTTGTTTTCACTGCATGTTACTTCTCCTTAAACAAAGTGTTGTTTTTGATTAATAGATTTTTGCACTTTATTTTTTGTATTTCAATCCAATTATATTTTAAAAATATTTCAGTTGAGTGGATGATAGAAAATTGCTATTATTGTTTTTTCTTTGAAGTAAATTTAGCCCACTTTTGCTAAAATAGAAAATATAGTCTACTGATGGTGCCTTGAATACCGGTTTCTTTCATTTAATGTTCATGTTATGGGGATATTTATATAAAGGAAATTTGTCTTTTGTGTCTGTTGAAAATTAAAGATTACTGACAGAGCCATAAGAAAATATTGCTTTATTTATCTGATCATATTGTAATATATTTGTTAGGTTTTCAGTAGGTTCAATTAGGTTCACTAGACTATATGCGTCATTTAAAAAATTTTCAATGAACATTCGAACAGTCCGGCCCTCGTCTTGTAGCTGATTTTTTTATTTGGCCCTCCGTCCATTTGACTTTGACACCCCTGATGTAAATGAACCATCAAACCAAGAGACTGGGTGTAGGCATAAACATCCCTGTTATCCAACATTCAAGGGTACAAAATTATACTATAAATTTAAATCAGAGTGCGCTTCAACTCATTAGTGAGATAACAGCCTGGGCATTCAGTGCATTAGAGGCAGAATGTGCAGAGGATGTAGGCCTAGTCGTATACTCTCACTAATTGAAACAAGTAGCTATGGGGAAAGAACAAGAAACACAAACATCACACATGTTATGTAGGAACATATTTAAGATACCTCATTAAAGATTCTTCTTTATCACACAGGGGAATTATAATGGTTATATAAGGGCTTCGTAAGGAAACTGAACCAATTAGTAACATTACACTTACATTTTAGCCTACACTCTTATACAGAGCAACCCAACATTTGGGTTAAGTTGCTCAAGGGAACATCGACAGATTTTTCACATAGGGGATTCAAACCAGTGACCTTTCAGTTACTGGCCCAACACTCTTAACCACTGGGCTACCTGCCACCCTAACATCTTAAATGAGGCCTACTGGCCCAACACTCCTAACCACTGGGCTACCTGCCACCCTAACATCTTAAATGAGGCCTACTGGCCCAACACTCCTAACCACTGGGCTACCTGCCACCCTAACATCTTAAATGAGGCCTACTGGCCCAACACTCCTAACCACTGGGCTACCTGCCACCCTAACATCTTAAATGAGGCCTACTGGCCCTGTGCTTTTGGAGTCCTTTTTGTCATTCATTCTATTATTCTAACATGTCATTCATTCTATTATTCTATTAGGCTCAATATAATATTCTATTAGGCCTGATATTAGGTTGAGTCATTATTATATTCTATTAAGCCTCTGTCAGAGCTTTTCAACTCACCTTGAGCAAAGCCTGGGAGCCAAGACTATATTCCAATAGGCCTGGTTCTATTTTATTAGGCCTGATACAGTATAAGGCCTATAATTCTATTCTATCAGGCCTATTTTCTCTCCAGTTTCAAGGCCTGCATTACCATGTCTAGCGTTCATCCAGCCTCCTCTTCCCTGTTGACGTTGTGCCTGCTGCTTGCCCGTATGCCTGGTGCTAGCAAAGCCACATGCTCTCAGTGTGCCAGACCCACAGACCCAGCTGTGGGGAGGGAGAGGTGGGAGTGTGACGTCACAGAGTACACAGCTGGGCCACAGAGAATGCTTTAATCTCCTCTTTATAGGTCACCAACCACGGCTATGCATGCTCTTACTCAACTCAACTCACATGCACGCACACAGACACACACAGGCTACAGAGAGAGAAATAAAGTGAGAGAGAGAGACAGAGAGAGAGAGAACATGGTAGCCGCACATATGCCCAGGCCGTGAGCAGAGCAACAGGCCCAACCCCCACTAGTACACCCGCCCAAACACCATCCCGTGACCTAAGAGGTATGTATCAGATGCTCAACATGCTCTGCTCACACCTACTGTAATGGTCCACACAAAAACAACACTAGACACTATGGAACACAAAGCATTTACTATCTCATCCTGGAATATACAAGGTCTGAGGTTATCTGCCTTTGGCCTAAAGAACAGGAACAGACTTCATCAAAAAAATTGAAAATACAGACATTGTCATCCTACAAGAAACATGGTATGGAGGAGATGGACCAACTGGTTGCCCCCTAGGTTACAGAGAGCTGGTAGTCCCATCCACCAAACTACTAGGTGTTAAACAGGGAAGGGACTCAGATGACATCTTCTCCAACCTAGAGGGGGAGATCAACCATTTCCAGGCCCAGGGACATGTACTAGTCTGTTGCGACCTTAATGCCAGAACCAGATAAGAACCTGACACTCTCAGCACACATGGGGACAAACACCTACCTGGAGGTGACAGTATTCCCTCTAAATATGCCCCTCTAGACACAACTATCACAAAACAACCAACAAAAACTCCTGTAGCTCTGTCGCACGCTGGATCTGTACATAGTCAATGGTAGGCTTCAAGGAGACTCCTATGCTAGGTACTCCTACAGCTCATCCCTTGGCAGTAGTACTGTAGATTACTTTATCACTGACCTCAACCCAGAGTCTCTCGGAGCATTCACAGTCAGCCCACCATCACCCATATCAGATCACAGCAAACTATCAGTATACCTGAACAGAGCAATACTCAATCACGTTGCATCAAAGCCAAAGGAACTGCACAATATTAAGAAATGCTATAGATGGATAGCAGTGTAGAAACCTACCAAAAACAATTAGGCAACAACAAATTCAGTCCCTTTTAGACAACTTCCTGGACAACACAGTTCACTGCAATTGTGAAGGTGTTAACTTTACAGTAGAAAACCTAAAAAGTGTATTTGACCTTTCAGCTTCCCTATTAAATCTAAAAATTTCAAGCAGACAACCTAAGAAAACCTAAAAACAATGACAAATGGTTTGATGAAGAATGCAAAACCCTAAGAAAGAAAATGAGAAACCTATCCAACCAAAAACATAGAGACCCAGAAAACCTGAGACTATCGCTAAAACAATATAGAAATACACTACGGAAAAGAAGGAACAGCGCGCCAGAAATCAGCTCAATGTAATTGAAGAATCCATAGAATCAAACCACTTGTGGGAAAAGTTTAATACACTAAACAAACAACAACACAAAGAGTTATCTATCCAAAATGGAGATGTGTGGATTAACCACTTTTCTAAATAACAAAGAACAAACAGCAAAAACATATACACGATCAATTACACATCTTAGATTCATCAGCTTTTAAAGACTACCAGAACCCACTGGATTCTCTAATTACTACAGGACAAAATACAAACCCTTCAACCCAAAAAAGCCTGTGGTGTTGATGGTATCCTACATGAAATGATAAAACATACAGACCACAAATTCCAATTTGCTATACTTAAACTCTTTAACATCATCTCAGCCCTGGCATCTTCCCCAATATTTGGAACCAAGGACTGATAACCCCAATTTACAAAAGTGGAGACAAATTTGAACACAATAACTACCGTGGGATATGCGTCAACAGCAACCTTGGGAAAATCCTCTGCATTATCATTAACATCAGACTTGAACATTTCCTCAGTGAAAACAATGTACTGAGAAAATGTAAAATTGGCTTTTTGCTAAATTACTGTACGGCAGACCACGTATTCACCCTGCTCACCCTAATTGACAAACATACAAAACAAAACAAAGGCAAAGTCTTCTCATGCTTTGTTGACTTCAAAAAAGCTTTTGACTCAACTTGGCATGAGGGTCTGCTATATAAATTGACGGAAAGTGGTGTTGGGGGAAACACATACAACATTATAAAATCCATGTACACAAACAACAAGTGTGCATTTAAAATTGGCAAAAAACACACATTTCTTTTCACAAGGTCGTGGGGTGAGACAGGGATGCAGCTTAAGCCCCAACTTCTTCAACATATATATTGGCAAGGGCACATACGAATTGGCAAGGGCACTAGAACAGTCTGCAGCACCCGTCCTCACCATCCTAGAAAAGTCAAATGTCTACTGTTTGCTGATGATCTGGTGCTTCTGTCACCAACCAAGAAGGGCCTACAGCAACACCTAGATCTTCTGCACAGATTCTGTCAGACATGGGCTCTGACAGTAAATCTCAGTAAGACAAAAATAATGGTGTTCCAAAAAAGGTCCAGTTGTCAGCACCACAAATACAAATTCCATCTAGAGACCGATGCCCTAGAGCACACAAAAAAACTATACATACCTCGGCCTAAACATCAGCGCCACAGGTAACTTCCACAAAACTGTGAACGATCTGAGAGACAAGGCAAGAAGGGCCTTCTATGCCATCAATGAAATTTGACATACCAATTAGGATCTGTATAAAAAATACTTGAATCAGTTACAGAACCCATTGCCCTTTATGGTTGTGAGGTCTGGGGTTCGCTCACCCAGTTACAGAACCCATTGCACTTTATAGTTGTGAGGTCTGGGGTCCGCTCACCCAGTTACAGAACCCATTGCACTTTATAGTTGTGAGGTCTGGGGTCCGCTCACCCAGTTACAGAACCCATTGCACTTTATAGTTGTGAGGTCTGTGGTCCGCTCACCCAGTTATAGAACCCATTGCACTTTATAGTTGTGAGGTCTGTGGTCCGCTCACCCAGTTATAGAACCCATTGCACTTTATAGTTGTGAGGTCTGTGGTCCGCTCACCCAGTTATAGAACCCATTGCACTTTATAGTTGTGAGGTCTGGGGTCCGCTCACCCAGTTATAGAACCCATTGCACTTTATAGTTGTGAGGTCTGGGGTTCGCTCACTAACCAAGAATTCACAAAATGGGACAAACACCAAATTGAGACTCCGCAAAAATAAGATTTCTGCAAAAATAAGTGTACAATTTAAAACACCAAATAATGCATGCAGAGCAGAATTAGGCCGATACCCACTAATTATCAAAATCCAGAAAAGAGACGTTAAATTCTTCCATAAAAAAGCCATCACCTACAGAAAGATGAACCTGGAGAATAATCCCCTAAGAAAGCTGGTCCTAGGGCTCTGTTCACAAACACAAAAGACCCCACAGAGCCCCAGGACAGCAACACAAATAGACCCCAAAAAATCATGAGAAAACAAAAAGATAATTACTTGACAAATTGGAAAGAAATAACAAAAAAACAAAGAAAACTGGAATACTATTTGGCCCTAAACAGAGAGTACACAGTGGCAGAATAATTTACCACTGTGACTGACCCAAAATTAAGGAAGGCTTTGACTATGTACAGACTCAGTGAGCATAGCCTTGCTCTTGAGAAAGGTCACCGTAGGCAGACCTGGCTCTGAATAGAAGACAGGCTGTGTGCACACTGCCCACAAAATGAGGTGGAAACTGAACTGCACTTCCTAACCTCCTGTCAAATGTTTGACCATATTAGAGACAGACATTTTTCCTTCAGATTACACAGACCTACAAAGAATTCTAAAACAAATCAAACTTTGATAAACTACCATATCTATTGGGTGAAATACCACAGTGTGCCATCACAGCAGCTAGATTTGTGATCTATTGCCACAAGAAAAGGGCAACCAGTGAAAAACGAACAACATTGTATATACAACCCATATTTATGTTTATTTATTTTCCTTTTTGTGCTTTAACTTTAACTTAATTAGCACATCGCTACAACACTGTATATAGACATAATATGACATTTGAAATGTCTTTATTATTTTGGAACTTGTGTGAGTGTAATATTTACTGTTCATTTTTAATTGTTTATTTCACTTTAGTTTATTATATATTTCACTTGCTTTGGCAATGTAAACATATGTTTCCCATGCCAATAAAGCCCCTTGAATTGAAACTGAATTGAGAGGACATGAAGGGAAGCAGACTGCTCTGCAGATGTGAATTAGGAGGTGGATGTGCTGTAGAGGGAGGGTCAGAGGGAGAGATAGTGAGTGGAAGGAAGAAAACAGTACATCAGATTTTCTGTAGTCTTTCTTCCTACAATCCTGGATGTCCTCGGTCTTGTACTCACTTTTTTCTTCTTCACATTTTCAAACAGTACATTTATATTTTCCAATGGGGCAATACATTTGGGCAAGTTTTTTTTCTCACCTGATTAGCCCCGTTTCACTGCCAGAAATAAAATTAAACCATCTAGTGTTCAGTGAAATAACAACACAATGTCAAATACAGGTAGCCTAGTCAAATAATTAACATCCAATCACCTTCACTCTTGTGCAGACATTTAGAAACGAAACATGACAATTTGAAAAATAAGCCACTGGAGTTTTTTGAGTGAAAATAAAGACGACTTCCGAGTAGTAAGACATGGGGTCAATTAAGGAAGACATCCTCTTCCTCTTCTGCAAACCACTGGAAACCAGGACAACATGAGAGGATATTTTTAAAGTACTGGACAGCTTTGTGACATCAAATGGACTTTGGTGGTCAAGATGTGCTGGTATCTGTACTAATGGCGCAAAAGCTATGACAGAGAGACATAGTGGCATGCAAGCAGTTGCTCCCGACACTACTTGGGTATACTGCAGCATCCACCGAGAGGCTCTTGCTGCCAAGGGAATGCCTGACAGCTTGAAAGACGTTTTGGACACTACAGTAAAAATGTTTAAAGCAAGGCCCCTGAACTCTCGTATATTTTCTGCATTATGCAATGATATGGGCAGCGACCATGTAATGCTTTTACAACATACAGAAGTGCGCTGGTTATCAAGGTGCAAAGTATTGACATGTTTTTTAATTGAGAGGCGAGCTTAAAGTTTTCTTTACTGACCATCATTTTCACTTGTCTGACCGCTTGCCTGATGACGAGTTTCTCACACGACTGGGCTATCTATGTGAATGATCTGAATCTAGGATTACAGGGACTCTCCGCAACTATATTCAATGTGCGGGACAAAATTGAGGCTATGATTAAGAAGTTGGACCTCTTTTCTGTCTGCATTAACAAGGACAACACACAGGTATTTCCATCATTGTATGATTTTTTGTGTGCAAATGAACTCAAGCTTACGGACAATGTCAAATGTGCTATAGTGAAGCACCTGAGTGAGCTGGGTGCGCAATTACGCAGGTACTTTCCCGAAATGGATGACATAAACAACTGGCTTCGTTATCCCTTTCATACCCTACCTCCAGTCCACTTACAGATATCTGAACAAGAGAGCCTCATCGAAATTGCAACAAGCTGTTCTGTGAAAATTGGATTTAATCAGAAGCCACTGCCAGATTTTTGGATAGGGAAATGATTTAAGACTGAGACTCTCTCCAATACAACCCAACATTGCAGAGTTATGTGCATCCTTTCAAGACCACCCTTCTCATAACCTGTGGTGAGTTATTCACAATTTTTGATGAACAAATAAGGTTTTATATGTAAAATTGCTAAATAAAGACATTTATTTATTTATTATTATTACATTATTTGTGCCCTGGCCCAAGAAGAGCTCCTTGTCATTTCCCACCAGTCGGGTTGTGACAAAAACTGACACATATTCTTATGTTTAATAAATGTGTCATGTGTGGCAGGTTTACATTGAGAGTGCGCTGACCCTGGTGCTAGAGGGGGTACGCAGCTGGAAGTTGAATGTTTGAAGGGGTACGGGACTATAACAAGTTTGGGAACCACTGATCTAACCAATCCAACTGTTTTCCTATTTGGTTTTCATCACAATTTCTTGACATTTTAGATGCATTATATAGGCTATGTGAGACTAAGTTGCAATACAAAGAAGAGTGCATGAAAATACCACTGTATTTCTGAACCATTCGGACGTTTCTTTAGCTTTGATTTGTTTCGGGGAATACGTTGGGATACTTCAGCTGTTCATACTTATTTTGAATGCGTAGGGACACATTTTAGAGTACTAAATCAAATGTGATTCATTGGATATTGTAGAGACACGTGACATGTGTTTTCACATTCATTGGCGAGTTCGTATGAAATTAGATCCTTCTGTAGACATACGAAATAGTCCCCAAATGTCCATAACTTCGCATTATGTCAGTATTTTGAAACGTTTGAATGCAAACGTTTTTGAATGACTTTTACGTTTGTTAAACGTTATTTTGTTGGACATGTTTACGTTCAACAAGATTTTAGCCTTTATTCGAGTCGCGGAAGGAATTTCGTGCCACGGCTACTGTGAGTGGTGCATTTCGCTAGGGACCTAGACTAGCTTGCCAGCTGTAACATGCTAGTTAGCTGGAAAACGGTTTCGTTGTTGCTATCTAGTCATTTAGCTTATTATTATTATGGTTGCTGATCTGTTTCGCTAGGTAATATGTTTGTCGATTCAGTGAATGTATTGTTAAAGTTAGCTTGCCAAGAAACTAACGTTAGCTAGCCATTTTGTAACGTAAATGTGAACTTGTATTACGCTAACGTCAGAGTTGGTTTATAAAGGGGTTAAATGGCTTTAACTTCGTTTTACTATGTACTTGTTGGATGTATAGCGTCAACTTGCAAGCTACAAACGCCTGTCGCATAATATTTCCTCGCTAGCACTTGTTTAAACTTTTGTGTGATCATCAGTCGTTGCTTGTTTGTCAGCCTTATTGCCTTTATTGAACGCATTATCGACCCAATTTGATCAACTGTTATTGACAACAGTTGAGTGATTTCTTGGTTTAGATGACAGACCCCACTTAAGGTGCTTCCAGTCCTTTCTGTTGAAAGTAGCTAACGTTAAGTTCAGAGTTGAAAATGGACAACTTGACTCTACTGGAGGCCTCGTGTCTTTCTCCAATGAGCAACATCACATCACCCTTGGATTTCACCCTGCTCACACCCTCCCAACTGGGTATCTCCACTCAAAGCTTCACGCCATCTTCTAACGTCAAAGGTAATTCAGACAGAAGAAGTGAGTTGACTCTGTTGATATCATTCCACTGGGTCCAATGCTCTTTCCGACTTTACCCTGCAATTAACTCATTATTATAACCCTAAACACATTGATCTGGGCAATGTAGCTAGCTATATGTTCAAAGTCTAGACATTGCTTTGTCAAGACACAAGACAATTGTTTGTTTTTCTGAATCAAGAATGTCCCATTGAATGGTGCATGCATTGTCTTTCCCCAGAAAAATCTCGCCTAGCTCAGCTGAAGGTGAAGCGGAGGTCCAATGTTGGGGTACGGAGTTCACCAGAGACCAACTCCCTAATCCGCTACATTGCCCAACAAAGGATGAAAACTCCCCCCACAACACCACAGGTGAGATGAGTTTGCTCATTCATTCATACTCAAAGATTGTGCAATTAACTAACTAGTGCACTGCAGATAAAAGTTGCTCTAGGACTGTTTGTGTTCATCTGAGTTGGAGCTATAATAGTCTTAGTTACATTTATGACAAGCCTATAAGCTGTCTCTTGCTACACTGCATTTGTCATTTAAAATGAACCAATTGCATCACATAAAATTTTAAGCCGTTTCTGTTCGCCGTGCATTTCTTTTTTTCTCTCTCTTCGTAGGATACCCAAGCCATCCCCTTCTTTCCCAGAGTCGCCTCTACTCTAAAGCAGAAGATGGCCATCTTTCAGAGCATTATGAATGTGGAGGAGAATGAAGATCACACGGGGGGATGCATCAAGACAAGAGATGTTCTGTCTGGTGGTCAGTCTGCTTCAATGTAAAAGGATAAATCAGTTATTAATCACATATTATTACGTGAACTGAAACTGGTGCTTTGTCTTGAGTATACTATTTAAAAGTTATCAGATTGTGTTGGACTTTTCCCCCAAAAATGTTTAAAGGTGCTACCCACAGGATTTGTAAGATATTTTTTGCAGTGTAATTTCAGAAAATGTCCATAATATACAGTATCTGGCGCTAATAGTGGAATTATAGTGTTCTACAGTATTGCGCCAGTGTTGTGATTGGCTGTGATATTTGCCTATTCATTTTTCCAGAAGGAGCAGAATTTGTTGTCGAACTGGGAAAGCTGTTTCTTAATTTCCTTCTTGCTAAAATTCTACACTGTTCCCTCAATTTCAGTTTGTGGTACAATGATTCCCTACACTATTCACTGCTTGTTTTCTCAATCACCACACTGGTGGGTAAGTAATACTGTGAAACACAATCGTTCAACTATTAGCAGAATATGTATTATGGACGTTTCCTGAAATTACAATGCAACAACACAAATCCTATGTGTAGCACCTTTTAAAGTTTGAATATATACGTTATACTTCAGTGAGAGCATGGAGAAACCAGCATTTTTCTGGTGTTATGTTTTTGGAGCTCCTAAAAATGTCTCATCCAGAAACTACAGATTGTCCCTTGTAGTATATTCTTTAAGAGTTTTCTATTCTGGGCTATAGTTGTTGATGGGTGTTGTCTTAACTATCAGGTGGGTGGAGCTGTGATAGTGGTGGGAAGGAGAACATGTCCCCAGTGAGCCAGCATCCCTCTCTGACTTCCCCACCCAGTAAGAGGTGCTGTACAGCACGCACTCTGGGGGAGTGTGTGGAGGAGATTAGGGAGGCCACCACTCCTGTCCTCAAACGCACTGCCACCATACTCAAGCAGCAACAGAACACGGAGGTAACCTCATCACACTGGCAAAACATTTCTGTCTGTTAAATGACTAATATAACTTGGCAAACCATTCAGTTGGTGTTGGTGTCTTTTTTTCAACTTTGTCGTGTGCATGTTGAGCAACTGGTAAGAAAAGTCTTTATAAACTCAATTAATTATTATGAACCATTATATTGTGACCACAATGTCCTGACAACCACTAACCCATCATGATCACCTCCTCAGGTTGCAGTTGTCCAGGACAAGGACCATCAGCCAGCTCTCAATGTAGAACCTGCTAGTGTGTCTCTGTCACCAGCCCTGGGTACTAATGCTGTGTCCCAGGGCAAGCCACAGCCCTCTCCTATGATGCAGCAGCACTGCACTCCCACCAAGGAGGACCAGGTAAAATTTCATCTAGCCTCTTCCCCACACAAACACACACATACACACCAAATGTGTTCCAAATGGCACCCTATTCCTTATGTAGTGTCGACTGACCTGGTGTAAAAAAATATATATATAACTTTGTTCCATGGCCCGGGCCCTGGTCGAATGTAATGAACTATATAGGGTTCCATTTGGGACACAACACCACAGCCTCCTTTCCTCTCTGTGAAGCCCTCACAGTTCTGCAGCGAACACAACTGCTACTTTCACAACAGGTTCCTGCCTGGCTCTCAAACATTATCTTTGGTTCCTTCTCACCCCACAGGAGTGCTCTTTTGAACTGCACAGCCCCAGCCAACCTCTGGTTTTGCATTCAAGACGCGTCAGGACAACTCTGCCCCAGCTGTTCGCCATGCCATCTCTTTTGGAGATGAACCCCACTGGTAAACTCTCCTCTGTTGTTATAGAGAATCCTATCCTTTCATCTTTATCACGCTTTGAAGCCCAGTGCAAGTTAAGCATACTACAGACAATATTGACTAAGCAAAAACTGAGGCAAGAAAAGGCTTGTTTCTGAGAGCAGCAAAGGCTGTTGTTGGTCATGATTCATCACCCTCTAAAATGTTTCTGTATAAGAAGCAGTAGGTTGAATAAATCTGTTATGGTCAAGTGATGTTGATGAATAAACAATATTTATTTGTCCTTCAGATGAAGCTGATGGTGGCAACGTTAACTCTACTATGAAGAAGCAGGTGCGTTTCGGGATCCTGCTGCCCCCTGAACTCTTTGACAAGAACCTTCCCCCCAGCACCCCTCTACGGAAGGGGGGAACCCCGGTCCGCGCCCCAACATCTGCCGGGGGGTCCCAGCTGAGGTCACTGCTGAAGACCCCCTTAACCCTGGCCCGGCCGGACTTCAGCAGCCCCTCTCTAACTGGAGCCTCCCCACCCCTCACTATGGGACCCTGCTGTGGGGAACAGGAGAGCACCCACACTCAGGGAAAGGTACCTGTCAATCACCAAAACAGTGATTGACCTGTCCCAAAATGATGAGGCTAGGGGCTTATTCATTAGGGACCAAACGGAAGCAGACAGTTACTGAAACAGGAAGGGACTACCTGAACTTCCAATAAGAAACACTTGTTTTCCTTTGCCAAACGTTTTGCTACAGTGTTCCCTAATGAGTACGACCAATCATTGAATTGTTCTTTCTGGTAATCCAGCATGTGGGTTAGTTATTGACCATGTAAATAATGCAGTAATTCTCTGTGCCCTCAGATCCCTTTCCCTTCAATGGAAGAAGATGTTGACAGTTCATGGATGGACAATGCAGGTTGGTTGTTGAACAGTGATCATTGCTGAGAGGAAGCTGTTTCTAGTCAAGCTCTGTGTAAAACTTCACATTGTTGTCACTTGCTGTATGTATTTTCAGAGCTGGAGACTGGACCTCTGGATCTGACCTCAGCTTTTCAAGAGGAGGACTCTGTTTGTGAGGAAATGCCAGGTGAGATCTAGTTACTAGTATCTAGTTTAGACTGGTGGTGTGTCTCAAATGACACCCTATTTCCTAAATGGTGCGCTATATAGGGAACAGGGTGCCATTTGGGATTTATGGTCAGAATTCAAATTCTATTCCACCCACCTTTCTCTCTCTCCCCTTATGTAACAGCACCTCAGCCTCAAGTCATTGGTTTAGTGTTTACAGGGGTGTCAGTGAGGTCAAATGAGAGGCTTAAGCGGAGGTGTGTTTGCTTTAGATGCTGCCCCAGTGCCTGACCCTGCCCTGGAGCCAGAACCAGCCGCCACAGCCCGCTCTCGCAGCAGAAAGAGAAAGGTCTGGTAATGCACCACTCATTCACTGAACAGGATATCCTCATTCCCTCCACTTACACACCAATTAGATAATATTGGTCCAGAGATGGTAATAATATTATCTTAATCTGATGATCTAGGGTTAATCTCAATGGAAGAGCTTGTGAGTGTATCCAAATAGATCCCATCCTAATGCCACCTCTAACTGTATATCTCTTCATATCTCTCTTATCTATCTCTGTTCTTTCAGCAACCAGAGGAGAAGAGTGAGCCTGTGAAGAAGAGGTCGTCTCGTACGGCTGCCAAGTCTGCCTATGGGAGGATGAAGGTCGGTCTGGGCTCTGCTCATCACTCATAAGTCTCGCTACAGAGATGTATAATATTACACACTGTGGGTAGTACAGTGAGCTAAGCCTCTGGGAGGTATTACATACACAAAGCTACTTGCCTCGTTGTAAGCCATGGTCAATCTGCCTTTCTCATGCTCAAGGAATTTAGGTGGTTGCTTAATTAAAATTTCTGCGGGAATTAAACTTAATTTAGAAGGTAGTGGTGTTTGGAGTACTTGTGGTATTTACTTTAGTTTTGGAAAGGAAGGGAATGAGCATTTGAGGGGCCAAAGAAGAAACTACTGGGATTGTTATAATAATAATAATAATATATACAGTCCATTCTGAATGTTTTCTGACCCCTTGACTTTTTCAACATTTCGTTACGTTGCAGCCTTATTCTAGAATAGATTAAGTCATCTACACACAATACTGAATGAAGACAAAGCAAAAACAGGTTTTTATTATGTATTACAAAAAAACAGATCACATTTACATAAGTATTGAGACACTTTACTCAGTACTTTGTTGAAGCATCTTTTGGCAGTGATTACACCATTGAGTCTATTTGGGTATGAAGCTACAAGCTTGGCACACCTGTATTTGGGGAGTTTCTCCCATTCTTGTCTGCAGATCCTCTCAAGCTCTGTCAGGTTGGATGGGGAGCGTCGCTGCACAGTTATTTTCAGGTCTCTCCAGAGATGTTTGATCAGGTTTAAGGCTGGGCTCTGGCTGGGCCACTCAAGGACATTGAGACTTGCCCCAAAGCTAAACCTGCGTTGTCTTGGCTGTGTGCTTAGGGTCGTTGTCCTGTTGGAAGGTTAACGTTTGCCCCAGTCAGAACCTGCTCCAGAGTGCTCAGGACTTCATCAAGGATCTCTGTACTTTGCTCCCTTCATCTTTTCCCCAATCCTGACTAATCTCCACGTCCCTGCCACTGAAAAACATTCCCACAGCATGATGCTGCCACCACCATGCCTCACCATAGGGATGGTGCCAGGTTTCCTCCAGACTTTACTCTTGGCATTTAAGCCAGAGAGTTCAATCTTGGTTTCATCAGACCAGAGAATCTTGTTTCTTTAGGTGCCTTTTGGCGGACTGTCGCGTGCCTTTTACTGAGGAGTGGCTTCAGTCTGTCCACTCTACCATAAAGGCCTGAATGGTGAAGTGCTGCAGAGATGGTTGTCCTTCTGGTAGGGATGACCCCAATTAGTCGATTGTTTGGCTGTTGGTCGACCGAGATTTGTTTTAGTCGAGCAGTAACATTTGCACCCATCTCAGTGAACTAATCTAATGCGGAGGCCTAGACTAAAAGCCAATTTTGCTCGATACGAAAATGTGGTCGGAGGCTCCATATGGAGGGTGTGACGAAATTGCAGAGCATGCAGAGGCTAAATCCAGCTCTGTACCCATCACTACGTGCCTCCCAAATGTTGTAACAATGCGGAGGGCTTTGTAAAGCTCCGCATTGACATGATTGGTTGACGGTAGGTGGGGGTGGTACATCCTGTATAAATACAAACTCACTTCCTTGACAACAGCTCTGCGAAGCGCAAGAAGTATGAATGGCTTGACTTCTGCTGAGGTCGTATCACCGTAAATGCTGCATGGCCAATGCAGACGTGGGATTGACCAGGCTCCCAGATGCACAATGCACTGCTCTCTCCAGAATGCGCTCTCTTGCCAATTTGTGCATATTCCTTGTTTTACAACTTCATTGTGTGAATTGTTTGCATTTGACTGTTAGTGTATATCAATCAAAAGGTTTGGACACACCTACTCATTCAAGAGTGTTTCCTTATTTGTACTATTTTCTACATTGTAGAATAATTAGTGAAGACATCAAAACCATGAGATAACACATGGAATCATGTAGCAACCCAAAAAGTGTTATATTTGAGATTCTTCAAAGTAGCCACCCTTTGCCTTGATGACAGCTTTGCACACTCTTGGTATTCTCTCAACCAGCATCACCTGGAATGCTTTTCCAACAGTCTTGAAGGAATTCCTGCATATGTTGAGCACTTGTTGGCTGCTTTTTCCTTCACTCTGCGGTCCAACTCATCCCAAACCGCTGCAGAATTCTGTGGTAGCCATGCTGGTTAAGTGTGCCTTGAATTCTAAATAAATCAGTGTCACCACCACCTCCATGCTTCACGGTGGGAACCACACATGCAGAGATCATCTGTTCACTTACTCTGCGTCTCGCTAAGACTCGGCGGTTGGAACCCAAAATCTCATTTGGACTCGTCAGACCAAAGTACAGATTTCCACCGGTCTAATGTCCATTGCTCGTGTTTCTTGGTACTGTATATCACCAGTTGTACATTTACCGTTAATTCCTATCATTTCTAATCTACAATGTTTATGGTTATTTCTTTTAATGCATTCAATATTATTATTTCAGTCTTCCTGTTTTCATTGTCGGAGTGGACACGTTGTTTGTAGAGTGCATAACCTATGCTACACTTGTGAGAAACAACTTTTGGTTTATTTCATTCCATTTACTAGTTCTGTCAATTTAGTCATTGTCTTTTGTTTGGAGCTCTCCTGTCAATGTTGAGTAAGGACGTGCACGTATAGAGGTAGGCCTGTAGTTTACCCCGCCTGCGTGCAAATGTAGGTATAAAAATGTGCCCATTTGGGGATCTGATAGTATTTCTGATTGGCTTAATGCATCACTACTAATAACCTGTGGAAATTCGCAAAGTAATGTTTTCTTCACCTCAAACAGCAAGCAAACTGTCTGTTTTTACATCCATTGAGAATGACAATAGTTCCTCAATGTATTTGAAAAATCTTTCCAGTTCTCTCTTTCAATAACCACTTGGCGTGAAAGGGGAAAATGTAATGCTCTGATCCAGTGGAAACGTCATTAAAATAGGCTTCTTATCAGTACTTGACTTGGACTGAAATAGGTTCCGGTACTTATTTTGTCTGCGGGTACTGTTTATATTTAGGTGCAGGAGCTCCACAAATCTTTTGAGCTAATATTCTATAAGAGGAACAGGAGCTCAAGCAGTAGAACATTTGAGGTGCCGGTACTCAGCGAGCTACTGCCTAAGTCAAGCACTGCTTCTTATCCCTTGCGCAAATAGCCTAAAGCTGTGTCTGTCCAGAGCATGGGAAAATGAGGGCCGAGAATATTTTCTACAATGTTGCAAGTCCGCTAGGCAAGCTTTGGGCCTGACCCAAGTTAATAGTTGATGCAATGTTTCAAGTTCGTTGCAGATGTGTAGCCAATGTGATTTATTGGATATTTATTTTTAATCTGGATATTTTCTACCTGCAGGCCGCAATGTTATTTGTTGGCTTTATGTAGGTTGTTCTTACATAGATGGCAATAGAAGTTACTTTTTAGGTTTATTTTAATTTATTTGGATAGAATTGTTATTAACCATATGACAATGATTTTGAGATATAAAGGCTTTATTATAAATTCAATTAAACTTTCACAAATGTGCATATGTAACATAACTGGCAGGCAGATCGGTAGAAATAGTATTCTACATGAGAAAGGTTGCCGACTCCTTGTGTAGCCTATTACCGGCAACTTCAGGAGAGTAATGTCAGAACCTACGAAAGCCAGCAGGAGCGGGAGGAGAGTAGTTGGGTTAAGGTTTTTTCTTCTAGTTATCTTGCTCTGTCGCCCTCTTGAGGCATCAGACAAGCTCAATGCACATAGTTGATTTTACTAAAACAGGTTCTTGGTCACCTCCCTAAGCAAGGCCCTTCTCCCTGGATTGCTCAGTTTGACTGGGCGGCCAGCTCTAGGAAGAAGAGTCTTGGTGGTTCCAAACTTCTTCAATTTAAGAATGATGGAGGCCACTGTGTTCTTGGGGACCTTCAATGCAGCAGACATTTTTTGATGCCCTTCCTCAGATCTGTGCCTCGACACAATCCTGTCTTGGAGCTCTATGGGCAATTCCTTTAACCTCACGGCTTGGTTTTTGTTCTGATGCACTGTCAACTGTGGAAACTTATATAGATGATGTGTGCCATTTCAAATCATGTCCAATCAATTGAATTTACTACAGGTGGACTCCAAGTTGTAGAAACATCAAGGATGATCAATTGAAACAGGATGCACCTGAGCTCAATTTGAGTCTCCATAGCAAAGGGTCTGAACATTTATGTAAATAAGGTATTTTTGTAAAAAATAAAATAAAACATTTGCTAAAATGTCTAAAAACCTGTTTTCACTTTGTCATTATGGGCTATTGTGTGTAGATTGATAAGGAAAACATTTTATTTCATCCATTTTAGAATAAATAAGGCTATAATGTAACAAAATGTGGAATAAGTCAAGGGGCCTGAATACTTTCCGAATGCACTGTAGTATATGCCAGTTAACATAAGCTTTTATACAAAGTGACTTAGTCATGTTGGTATACAATTTACGTATGGGTGGTTCTGGGAATGGAACCCACTACCCTGACGTTACAAGTGCCGTGCTCTACCACTTGTAATAACTGCATTCCTCAGAGGTGACAGTAAAACAATGAATAATCAAAACATAAACAAGGAGTGATGTAAGAATGGGGCAAACCAGCTTGGGTGTTCACTGTGTTTGTGTTTCTCTAGAACTCAGCAAAGCATTTCTTTGGGAAGAAGGCGGTGGACCGTTCTCTGTATGGGAAGAGAGACTATGCATCCAAGAACCCTACCCTCAGTCCCATCACGGAGATCCTGTCCTCCCTTAGCCACTCTCCTCAACACCCCCACAACTGCAAACCCACAGGTAAGCACACAGCTGTTAGGCTCTGTTCGAATACCCAGGAAGAATCATTCCTTCCATGAACTAATCATTGATCTAACATGTTTGGTGAGAGCCAGGCTTCCACTGTTGGATTCACAGTATACATCAAGGAAGTATTCGAACAGGCCTTGGACTACAATCACTTATGAAGACACTTTAGATCAGGGGTCGGCAACCGTCCCGCGGGCGGTTTTATTTTTTAGGGTCCCCCCCCAAGTTTTTGGTAAAAAAAAACACATTAATTGTTGGCCTAAAAATACTAAAATCACAATTTAAAAAATCTGCTCCCAAGTATTCCCACAAATAGAGATTTGTAGAAAAGTATTCAGAAAGTATTCAGACCCCTTCCGTTTGTCCACATTGTTATGTTAGCCTTATTCTTAAATTCAGGAAATTAATTGTTTTCCTCAACCTACACACAATACCCCATAATGACAAAGCGAAAACAGGTTTTGAAAATGTGTGTATTGTGTTAAACATTTCATTACAGAAATACCTTTTTTTCATAAGTATTCAGACCTTCTGCTATAAGACTCAAAATTGAGCTCAGGTGCATCCCGTTTCCATTGATCATCCTTGAGATGTTTCTACAACTTGATTGTAGTCCACCTGTGGTAAATTCATTTGATTGGACATGATTTGGAAAGGCACACACCTGTCTATATAAAGGCCCCACAGTTGACAGTGCATGTCAGAGAAAAAAACAAGCCATGAGGTTGCAGAAATTGTCCCTAGAGCACTGAGACAGGAATGTGTTGGAGGAGATCTCGTGAAGTGTAGCAAAAAATTGTCTATCATTGAAGGTCCCAAAGAACACAGTGGCTTCCATCATTCTTAAATGGTAGAAGAACCCGATGGTCACTCTGCCCGAGTTCCTCTGGCGATGGTTGTCCTTCTGGAAGGTTCTCACATCTCTGCAGCACTCCACCAATCAGGCCTTTATGGTAGAGTGGCCAGACGGTAGCCACTCCTCAGTAAAAGACACATGACAGCCAGCTTGGAGTTGGCCAAAAGGTACCTAAAGGACTCTGACTATGAGAAACAACATTCTCTGGTCTGATGAAACCAAGATTGAACTCATTGGCCTGATTGCTAAGCTTCATGTCTGGTGGAAACCTGGCACCATCCTTGCAGTGCTGTGGGTATGTTTTTCAGTGGCAGGGACTGGGAGTCTAGTCAGGATTGAGGGAAAGCTGAAAGTAGCAAAATACAGAGAGGTCCTTGATGAAAACCTTCTCCAGAATGCTCAGGACCTCAGACTGGGGTGACGGTTCACCTTCCAACAGGACAATGACCCCAAGCACACACCTAAGACAATGCAGGAGTGGCTTTGGGACAGGTCTCCAGGTGTTATTTTCACAATTTCTTTTTGGGCTTAATTGTGGTCAATTTGCAGTGTAAAGTGTTATAATTATTTTCTGGCCCCCTGACCAGCTGCAGTTTAATCTAGTTTCCTACACCTGACTTAGATACACCACTCAAGTCAAGGCACATTCAACTACTCTCACGGACTCAGACACTTGAGATACAATACTAAGTTCAGTCAATAGAAATGCTACTACTGTGTATTGTATATGCATTCTCATAGGCCATTCACTCTGACTAGGTGCATGTCCAGATACAGTCTGTATTGGTAGCTACTAGCCCTAGATAGTACATTTTCCATTTTAGTTATTTAGTACATGCTTTTGTCCAGAGCAACTTACAGGAGCAATTAGGCTTGTGTCTTGCTCAAGGAAGGGCACATCGACAGATTTTTCACCTAGTCAGCTCAGGGAATGGAACCAATGACCTTTTGGTTACTGGCCCAACGCTCTTAACCGCTAGCCTACCTGCCGCCCTTTTTTAACATTTTGCCTGTTCTGGGAACGTACATTTTTCAGGTTTCAGGGAGGTTCTGAGAACATTTTACTATGGTTCCCCAAAAGTTTTCCTGGTAGGTTTTTATTAATCTTCTGAGGATGGAAATGATAGGTTATTTTAGGTATTTAATGAACGTTCTGGGAACATGTTTCATGTTCAGTAGTAACCCATGTTGTCTGTCCTCCCGCCACAGCCAAAGAAGACTCCATCCTATTAGAAGAATACTTTAACAGTGACCCCGTCACCGCAGTGGTCACAGCTGCAGCCCTGTGGTCAAGCTGCTTCTGCCCCCCGGTCAGTGAGGACTCACCAGAAGACACCACCCCAGCTGCAGAGCCCTCTGATGGGCCTTCAGTAGACTGCCAGAGCCCTGTAGGCTCCACCACCACAGACAGCTCTGGGACTGGAAGAGCAGCACAGATCTGGAGAAGATGGTCAGGTCCAACAAAGACCTCCAGAACCAAAAGGCAGAGTGTTATTAGAGTAGGTAGAGGGAAGGTCAGGAAGGTCAGTGTTCCTGTTGATAACTGGCTGAGTGAAGAGACCGAGGAGCAGGTAAAGAACTTTGATACAGAACAAGACCCAACAGAAACAACCCAGCCAGAGGTTTTAGTGTCCAGCCCAGCCAAGCACACAGTACCTGGTAACAGAGAGGGTGAACCTAATACACACTGTACCTCAGACCCTGTAGATACAGATCAATGCACTGGCACACTTCCAGATGCAGGTAGGAGTGGGGATAGTCCAGCTAGAGCAGACACTGATACTACTACACCCTGCCCTTCTCCAGATGAGGTTAGCACCACAGTGGCTCCCTCAGAGCAGAAGGCAGTGAGCCATGTAGAACAGAGTCCAAACAAAGGCGGGCAGAGAGGAGCAGCTCAGGGCCCAGGCCGCTCCAGAGGTAGAAGGAGCTCTATATACGCCAGCTCAGTCATAGAGGAGGAGCAGGCTTCCCAGCCAAATGGGCCACAGGCAGTGGAGAATGATAACCATGGGTCCGGAATGGAGCTGGGTGACGTTATAGAACAGGCCTCCACCTCCTACCCAGACTCCCTCCTTCCCCCCTGGGCACAGAAGGAGTTCAACATTGATGATGTGCTAAGGCCTCTCCCCTACAGGGGGCATCAGTCTGTCCGCCGCAGCCTGAGGAACCAGAGCAGCACCCTGGAGGCCTCTGGCCTGGCCTGGCTACCCCACACCTCTCCGGACTCCATTAGTGCTGTCTGCAGGAAGACCAGGCGCAGACGCAGCTCCATCCAGGCTCTACTACACCCTCCCCTGGAAAGAAGTGAATCACACTGACCTATGAGCCACTCCAATGCTAGTCTGTCCACTACCTGTACACTGGCTGTGAATGAAATGGCACCCTATTCACTACGAAGGTCCTTATTTTATTTTTTACTAGGGTTGGCCATTTCCACCTGCTTTTGATAGCTATTGATTGTTGTGAGTTTTATAAAGCACTGTTTTTGTTTTTAGTAATTAAGTAGTATAAATAGAACAAGATCTACCTTTTAATGTGATTTAACAAGTTTGGCAGTTGTCATTTACCAAGGCTCATGGGACTAGGAGATGTACAGACTTTGTACAGACAGATGTGCATCTTTTACTTTTTGAATGTGTACCTCCTGTATTCATTAAATAAAATGGGGCTCTTCCAAACTATTCATTGTCTGAACATTATACAGGCCTCTCTTGAAATGTCTAAAAAGTTTAATTATAAATATATACACTACCGGTCAAAAGTTATGGAACAGCTACTCATTCAAGGTTTTTTTAAAACTATTTTCTATGTTGTAGAATAATAGTGAAGACATCAAATCTATGAACCAACACATGGAATCATGTAGTAACTAGAAAAGTGTTGGACTGTTATTTCCCTTTGCTTATTTGAGCTGTAATTGCCATAATATGAACTTGGTCTTTTACCAAATAGGGCTATCTTCTGTATACCACCCCTACCTTGTCACAACACAACTGATTGGCTCAAACACATTAAGAAGGAATGAAATTCCACAAAGGCACACCTGTTAATTGAAATGCATTCCAGGTGACTAGCTCATGAAGCTTGGGGCTGCATTTAGCCTAGTGGTTAGGAGCGTTGGACTAGTAACCCGAAAGGTTGCAAGATCGAATCCCCGAGCTGACAAGGTAAACCTCTGTCATTCCGCCCTTGAACAAGGCAATTAACCCATAGTTCCGTCATTGAAAATAATAATTTGTTCTTAACCGACTTGCCTAGTTAAATAAAATAAAAAAGCTAGTTAAGGGTGGCTATATTTGGTTTTGTTTTAACACTTGGTTACTACATAATTCCATGTGTTATTTCATAGTTTTGATGTCTTCACTATTATTCTACAATGTAGGAAATAGTAAAAATAAAGAAACCCTTGAATGAGTAGGTGTTCTAAAACTTGACTGGTAGTGTATATTTTTTAAATTCTAAACAATTAAAGTTACTGCTATAGTTATTTCCTACAATAGATTAGACTGCAGTGATCTGTAGCTGGTTTCCCAAACCAAGCTAGTCAATATACACACAATTATCTACTGACCAACCAATCAATACTAACTCAACTGGTAATCATAGTGAATATTAAATGTCAACATTAAAAACCATTGTATTTAGTCTTACTGGTATTCATTTCCCCTTTGGACCGGATGTATTTTTCCTTGTCTCTAATTTGGCTGTTACAGAGAACCTAAACTGAATTGTGCTTTTTCACCCTAATATTTATAGTTATGAAATGGATGTTTTAGCTAATATTGATATGGTAAATACAGAAATAAATCAAATAGCAGGCGACTAATGTATGCGATTACAAAATGGTCTTTGCAGGGGTCATATACACTATATACAAAAGTATGTGGACAAAAGTAGTGGATTCGGTTTCAGCCATCTGTTGCTGACAGGTGTATAAATTTGAGCACACCGCCATGCAATCTCCATAGACAAACATTACCAGTAGGATAGCCTTACTAAAGAGCTTTGTGACTTTTAACATGCCATCGTCATAGGATCAATCAATCAAATGTATTTATAAAACTCTCAACCAATGTCACAAAGTGCTATACAGAAACCCAGCCTAACAGCCCAATCAGCAAGCAATGCAGATGTAGAAGCACGGTGGCTAGGAAAAACTCCCAAGAAAGGCAGGATCCTAGGAAGAAACCTAGAGCGGAACCAGACTCTGACGGGTGGCCAGTCCTCTTCCGGCTGTGCCGGGTGGAGATTGTAACGGTACATGGCCAAGATGTTCAAACATTCACAGATGACCAGCAGGGTCAAATAATAATAATCACAGTGGTTGAAGTGTGTGCAACAGGTCAGCACCTCAGGAGTAAATCTATGGAAACGTCTAGGAGCAACAACGGCTCAGCCGCGAAGTGGTAGGACACACAAGCTCACAGAACGGGACCACCGAGTGCTAAAGCGCGAAGCACGTAAAAATCGTCTGTTCTCAGTTCCAACACTCACTACCTAGTTCCAAACTTCCTCTGGAAGCAACATCAGCAAAATAATTGTTTGTTGGAAGCTTCATGAAATGGGTTTCCATGGCGGAGCAGCCTCACACAAGCCTAAGATTACCATGCGCAATGCCAAGCATCGGCTGGAGTGGGGTAAAGCTCGCTGCCATTGGACTCTGGAGCAGTGAAAACGTGTTCTCTGAAGGGATGAATCACGCTTCACCATGTGGCAGTCTGACGGACAAATCTGAGTTTGACGGATGCCATGAGAACACTACCTGCCCCAATGCATTGTGCCAACTGTAAAGTTTGGTGGAGGAGGAATAATGGTCTGGGGCTGTTTTTCGTGATTCGGCCTAGGCCCCTTAGTTCCAGTGAAGGGAAATCTTAACTCTACAGCATGACATTCTAGACGATTCTGTGCTTCCAACTTTGTGGCAACAGTTTGGGGAAGGCACTTTCCGGTTTCAGCATGACAATGCCCCTGTGCACAAAGCGAGGTCCATACATACATATCAGTGTGGATGACGGATCATCACCTCAAGCTGAACCTCGGCAAGACGGAGCTGCTCTTCCTCCCGGGGAAGGACTGCCCGTTCCATGATCTCGCCATCACGGTTGACAACTCCATTGTGTCCTCGTCCCAGAGCGCTAAGAACCTTGGCGTGATCCTGGACAACACCCTGTCGTTCTCAAATAACATCAAGGCGGTGGCCCGTTCCTGTAGGTTCATACTCTACAACATCCGCAGAGTACGACCCTGCCTCACACAGGAAGCGGCGCAGGTCCTAATCCAGGCACTTGTCATCTCCCGTCTGGATTACTGCAACTCGCTGTTGGCTGGGCTCCCTGCCTGTGCCATTAAACCCCTACAACTCATTCAGAACGCCGCAGCCCGTCTGGTGTTCAACCTTCCCAAGTTCTCTCACGTCACCCCGCTCCTCCGCTCTCTCCACTGGCTTCCAGTTGAAGCTCGCATCCGCTACAAGACCATGGTGCTTGCCTCACGGAGCTGTGAGGGGAACGGCACCTCAGTACCTCCAGGCTCTGATCAGGCCCTACACCCAAACAAGGGCACTGCGTTCATCCACCTCTGGCCTGCTCGCCTCCCTACCACTGAGGAAGTACAGTTCCCGCTCAGCCCAGTCAAAACTGTTCGCTGCTCTGGCCCCCCAATGGTGGAACAAACTCCCTCACGACGCCAGGACAGCGGAGTCAATCACCACCTTCCGGAGACACCTGAAACCCCACCTCTTTAAGGAATACCTAGGATAGGATAAAGTAATCCTTCTCCCCCCTTAAAAGACCTAGATGCACTATTGTAAAGTGGCTGTTCCACTGGATGTCATAAGGTGAAAGCACCAATTTGTAAGTCGCTCTGGATAAGAGCGTCTGCTAAATGACTTAAATGTAATGTAAATGTAGAAATGGTTTGTCGAGATCGGTGTGGAAGAACTTGACTGGCCTGCACAGAGCCATGATCTCCTCAACCCCATCGAATAAGCCATGCCTCCGTGCCCAACCTCACTAATGCTCTTGTGGCTGAATAGAAGCAAGTCCCCGCAGCAATGCTCCAACATCTAGTGGAAAGCCTTCCCAGAAGGGTGGAGGTGTGTTTTAGCAGCAAACTCCATATTGATTTTGGAATGAGTTGTTTGACAAGCAGGTGTCCACATACTTTTGGTCATGTATTGTATTTGAATTGGACAGTTAATTCTGTATGTTGATAGTTGGCCAGTAGAGGTCACTCTCCCCTCATGTAAATCCCAAAGACAAGTGCAGTGACAAGAAAATACGTAACCACAGAAATGTAGATTGAATATTGGTCTCCTATGTTCATGATAAAAGATTTGGAGAAATCCATATTTTCATAGGTAGGTGAGGTGACCATATAATTATGTAGAGGGATGTAACTGGCTACATCTAGAGCCATATACAGTCCTGGAAAAAGTAAGTACACCCTTTCGAAAGTGGTCTTTTTTGGGGGGGGTTACATATTTGGACACATGGATATTTGGGCTAAATGCCAACCACATTCATTGATAAAGGTAACCCAAGTTAACAAATTACACACGAAAACATTTGCTTTGAAAATGTTATACAATTAAAATAAACACATGCAATTTCCTTATGCAGAAAAAAATGTGTACACCCCTACCTAAATCCATTTCCAAGCAATTCGAAGTACATTGTTCCACTGTCCCATGGATCATCTACAAATGGAGAAAATTCCAGACCTCTGGCATTCTACTAAGGACAGGTCGTCCCACCACATTCAGCCCAAGAGCTGACCGAAAGATGCTCATAGAAGTCTCTAATGAACCCCGGGGTGACATCAAGGGATCTACAGGCCTCTCTAGACACAATCAATATCGAAGTGCATGAGTCAACTGTCAGAAAGAGACTGCACAACCTCGGCCTACATGGAAGGTCAGGAAGAAGCCTCTGCTCTCAAAAAAAGAAAATCAAGACTGACGTTTGCCAGACAACACCTGGGTAAAGACCAAAACTACTGGAACAATGTGCTCTGGACAGATGACTCAAAGGTGGAGTTGTTTGGCCACATCTTTGGTGAAAACGAAACACGGCCTTTGAACAGAAGAACCTCATATCAACCGTAAATCATGGAGGCTGTGGCATTATGGTTTGGGGCTACATGAAGATATTTCAGCCAAAGGGGGCAACACCAGCTATTGAAGCTAGGGGTGTATTTCTTTTTTTCACATTATGGTATTGCATTTCTGTAGATTTATTTTTAAATTAATAAATTATTGCAAAGTATAATCTGTTTAATTTGTTAAATTAGGTTCCCTTTATCTGTCAATAGTGTTGAAGTTAAGACTTCATATACATCTGTCCAAATATTTACAAAAAATTACTACTTTTCAGGGGATGTACTTACTTTTTCACATGACTGTATGTATTTCTAATAATAAATGTAGCCAGAGCCAGAGCCATATCCAACCCATCCAATAATAATAAATGGAGCCAGAGCCAGAGCCATATCCAACCCATCCAATAATAATAAATGGAGCCAGAGCCAGAGCCATATCCAACCCATCCAATAATAATAAATGGAGCCAGAGCCAGAGCCATATCCAACCCATCCAATAATAATAAATGGAGCCAGAGCCAGAGCCATATCCAACCCATCCAATAATAATAAATGGAGCCAGAGCCAGAGCCATATCCAACCCATCCAATAATAATAAATGTAGCCAGAGCCAGAGCCATATCCAACCCATCCAATAATAATAAATGGAGCCAGAGCCAGAGCCATATCCAACCCATCCAATAATAATAAATGTAGCCAGAGCCAGAGCCATATCCAACCCATCCAATAATAATAAATGGAGCCAGAGCCAGAGCCATATCCAACCCATCCAATAATAATAAATGGAGCCAGAGCCAGAGCCATATCCAACCCATCCAATAATAATAAATGGAGCCAGAGCCAGAGCCATATCCAACCCATCCAATAATAATAAATGGAGCCAGAGCCAGAGCCATATCCAACCCATCCAATAATAATAAATGGAGCCAGAGCCAGAGCCATATCCAACCCATCCAATAATAATAAATGGAGCCAGAGCCAGAGCCATATCCAACCCATCCAATAATAATAAATGGAGCCAGAGCCAGAGCCATATCCAACCCATCCAATAATAATAAATGGAGCCAGAGCCAGAGCCATATCCAACCCATCCAATAATAATAAATGGAATATTTGTCATATGTAAACAACAGGTGTAGACTAACATTGAAATGCTTACGTACGTGTCCTTTTCCAACAATGCAGAGTTAAAGTGGAATATAACAATTATAGAAATAGTGACACAGGAAATAAATACAGTGAATAACAACGAGTAAAAATAACATGGTTATATACAGAGAGTACCAGTACCGAATCAATTTACAGGAGCACAAGATAATTGATGTAGCTATGTACATATAGGTAGGGGTGACGAGGCAACATGATAGATAATAGACAGTGGCAGCAGTGTATGTAGCAAGTGTGTGGCGTCAATATGCATGTGTGTTCTTGTTGTGTGGGCGTATGTAGTATGTTTGTTGGGTAGTCAGTGTAAATATGTTTAAGTGTGTGTGTAGAGCCAGTGTAAATATGTTTGAGTGTGTGGGTAGAGCCCGTGTAAATATGTTTGAGTGTGTGGGTAGAGCCAGTGTAAATATGTTTGAGTGTGTGGGTAGAGCCAGTGCAAATATGTTTGAGTGTGTGGGTAGAGCCAGTGTAAATATGTTTGAGTGTGTGGGTAGAGCCAGTGTAAATATGTTTGAGTGTGTGGGTAGAGCCAGTGCAAATATGTTTGAGTGTGTGGGTAGAGCCTGTGTAAATATGTTTGAGTGTGTGGGTAGAGCCAGTGCAAATATGTTTGAGTGTGTGGGTAGAGCCAGTGTAAATATGTTTGAGTGTGTGGGTAGAGCCAGTGTAAATATGTTTGAGTGTGTGGGTAGAGCCAGTGCAAATATGTTTGAGTGTGTGGGTAGAGCCAGTGTAAATATGTTTGAGTGTGTGGGTAGAGCCAGTGTAAATATGTTTGAGTGTGTGGGTAGAGCCCGTGTAAATATGTTTGAGTGTGTGGGTAGAGCCAGTGCAAATATGTTTGAGTGTGTGGGTAGAGCCAGTGCAAATATGTTTGTGTGTGGGTAGAGCCAGTGCAAATATGTTTGAGTGTGTGGGTAGAGCCAGTGTAAATATGTTTGAGTGTGTGGGTAGAGCCAGTGTAAATATGTTTGAGTGTGTGGGTAGAGCCAGTGTAAATATGTTTGAGTGTGTGGGTAGAGCCAGTGTAAATATGTTTGAGTGTGTGGGTAGAGCCAGTGTAAATATGTTTGAGTGTGTGGGTAGAGCCAGTGTAAATATGTTTGAGTGTGTGGGTAGAGCCAGTGTAAATATGTTTGAGTGTGTGGGTAGAGCCAGTGTAAATATGTTTGAGTGTGTGGGTAGAGCCAGTGTAAATATGTTTGAGTGTGTGGGTAGAGCCCGTGTAAATATGTTTGAGTGTGTGGGTAGAGCCAGTGTAAATATGTTTGAGTGTGTGGGTAGAGCCTGTGTAAATATGTTTGAGTGTGTGGGTAGAGCCAGTGTAAATATGTTTGAGTGTGTGGGTAGAGCCCGTGTAAATATGTTTGAGTGTGTGGGTAGAGCCAGTGTAAATATGTTTGAGTGTGTGGGTAGAGCCAGTGTAAATATGTTTGAGTGTGTGGGTAGAGTGTAAATATGTTTGAGTGTGTGGGTAGAGCCAGTGTAAATATGTTTGAGTGTGTGGGTAGAGCCAGTGTAAATATGTTTGAGTGTGTGGGTAGAGCCAGTGTAAATATGTTTGAGTGTGTGGGTAGAGCCAGTGTAAATATGTTTGAGTGTGTGGGTAGAGCCAGTGTAAATATGTTTGAGTGTGTGGGTAGAGCCAGTGTAAATATGTTTGAGTGTGTGGGTAGAGCCACAGGAGAGTTATTGCAAAAACATGTCAATACAGCTAGTCTGGGTGGCCATTTGATTGAGCTATTTAACGGTTTAGCAGCCATGGCTCCAGGGTAGAAGCTGTTCAGGGTAGTGTTGGTTCCAGACTTGGTGCACTGGTACCGCTTGACTTGCAGTAGTAGAGAGAACAGTCTATGGTCTGGGGGGCTGGAATCTTTGAAAATGTTTTGGGCCTTCCTATGATACCATCTGAAATAGAGGTCCTGGATGGCAGGGAGCCCGGCCCTAGTGATGCACCGGGCCGTACTCACCCCCGTCTATAGCGTCTTGAGGTCAGGTTCCTTGCAGCTGCCGTATCAAGCGGTGATGCTGCCAGTCAAGATGCTCTCAATGGTACAGCTGTAGACCTTTCTGAGGATCTGAGGGTCCGTGCCAAATCTTTTCAGCCTTCTGAGGGGGAAGAGATGCTGTCGTGCACTCATCACAACTATGTGGGTGTGTCTGGACAATGATAATTCCTTAGTGACGTGGACACAGAGGAACTTAAAGCTCTCGACCCACTCCACTACAGCCCCATCGATGTGAATGGGGGAGTGCTCGCTCCTCTGTTTCCTGTATTACAAGACAAATATAGTTTGTATATGTCAAGTGTGTAAACTAAGGGTAAAGCAGTGATTTATTACCTTTTTTTTTTTTTTTTCAAGATCCCTCGTTTTTTTGGCCAGGTGGGTACATGTCACCCTCTGGTGGAGCCAGTAGGACAATTCATCAGGCCTACTCAACTACTTGACATTCAATTCATCAGGCCTACTCAACTACTTGACATTCAATTCATCAGGCCTACTCAACTACTTGACATTCAATTCATCAGGCCTACTCAACTACTTGACATTCAATTCATGAGGCCTACTCAACTACTTGACATTCAATTCATCAGGCCTACTCAACTACTTGACATTCAATTCATGAGGCCTACTCAACTACTTGACATTCAATTCATCAGGCCTACTCAACTACTTGACATTCAATTCATCAGGCCTACTCAACTACTTGACATTCAATTCATCAGGTCTACTCAACTACTTGACATCCAATTCATGAGGCCTACTCAACTACTTGACATTCAATTCATCAGGCCTACTCAACTACTTGACATTCAATTCATGAGGCCTACTCAACTACTTGACATTCAATTCATCAGGTCTACTCAACTACTTGACATTCAATTCATCAGGCCTACTCAACTACTTGACATTCAATTCATGAGGCCTACTCAACTACTTGACATTCAATTCATCAGGCCTACTCAACTACTTGACATTCAATTCATCAGGCCTACTCAACTACTTGACATTCAATTCATCAGGCCTACTCAACTACTTGACATTCAATTCATCAGGCCTACTCAACTACTTGACATTCAATTCATGAGGCCTACTCAACTACTTGACATTCAATTCATCAGGTCTACTCAACTACTTGACATTCAATTCATCAGGCCTACTCAACTACTTGACATTCAATTCATCAGGCCTACTCAACTACTTGACATTCAATTCATGAGGCCTACTCAACTACTTGACATTCAATTCATCAGGCCTACTCAACTACTTGACATTCAATTCATCAGGCCTACTCAACTACTTGACATTCAATTCATCAGGCCTACTCAACTACTTGACATTCAATCCATTGTTGGATATTTTGCCCATGTACTACTATGTGGAATAATCTGCCATTTTAAAAACACGCTAAGAAATACTACAACACACATTCTTATTTGTTATAAGTTTGTCTTTTTTTACATAAGATCATTAGCAGAATCTGAGTCATTGATCAATTTGTCTTTGTTCTATCCTTGTAATTGGACTCTATATAAATAACTTTGTTCCTTAATTTCTGTCTATAAAAGTGATATGTGCTGTAATTGCAGTGTAGGGCTGAATGTGTTGTCTCCTACTACTGAATGGGTTCAGTGGGGCTGTGTGTGTGGTGTGAGTGTCGGGGTGTGAAGCCCCTGTCCCTGGGCCTGGCAGACGGGCATAGAGAACACGGCTTAACACAAGAACAATGGAGTCCTTTGACCAAAAAGACGCCCCCAAGACATGTGGCCTCCTGTCACCGTGGCAACCCCCCATGGGATAGCGAGCGGGCTGACAGCTGGAGAGGGAGAGTTACAAAAATGGAGTCCATTCTTTCCACTGAACCTCTCCTCGTCTACTCTATCATTCCCTCTCTCAATCATCAACGTCTGTGTGTAGTAGGCCTATGTTACACTGCACTTTCCAGCTGTTGAAGGATAGATCCACTTTATGAGCTTAGGTTTTAATATACTATATAGGCCTGGCAGGCCGACCTATCCTTTTAAATAAAAAGTGAGTGTGACACCAGGTGATAAATAACACAATTGTTATTTCCTGCTCATGGAACACTGACATTTACCGATGGGGTCATTGATACTTATGGTACTTATGAGTGGTATACAAGATCTTGCACTACATCTGTTTTTACACATTGTGCAAAAGCTATTCCAGCAAAAGAAAACGTTCCTTAATAACAAGATAACACTTGATTTATATAATGTTACATGCATTCTACACCACACATCCCTTCTCTGCTAAGGAGCTGAATGGTGTTAACAGTTCTGTTCATATCTGCTCCTCGGGACCTTGGTGTTATAGTAGGATGAGGATCTGTGCTCTCAACTCTCTATTATTCATGTTGCGTGGTGTCACTCTCCCTCAGCTCTGCATGGGTTTCCTGTAAAGCTAAGGACAGCAGAAGGATGAGGGAAACAAAGCGTGGAGGGGACTACTGCAACACCAAGGGCTCCTAGGGCCCCTCCCACTGGGAACACACTGGTTGAATCAACGTTGTTTCCATGGCATTTCAATAAAATGACGTTGAACCAACGTGGAATAGACATTGAATTGACGTCTGTGCTCAGTGGGCTTCCTCCAATCTATTTGTGTTTTTCTCCTGATCTGTCCAGCTGCTATGGTTGTAGTGGTGTTAGCTGGCAGGTGACTCGCCCCAGGGCTTTTATGAGTAAATAAAACACTAGTCTAATTTGAATAGAAGATTAAGTAGAATATAATTGTGGTGGTCACTTGATTGACAAGTGACTTGTATGTTAACAAGCCAAACCAACATACAATATGTTCTGAGTGAGGGACAGCCATTAAACTGAAGAGCTGTGCTGCTGCCCAGGTGAAGAATATAGAACACCTATTAGAGAAGAGTTCTGGGCATGTCTGGACTAGATGAGACACAATCTGACAAGGTATGTCTTTGGGATGAGGTGAGGAACATACCCAGGCAGAATCATAGTTTTTACCCCATCATTTCAACCCCCAAAAATATATGTGATGAGATTGAATCAATGTGGAAAAATGATTGGATTTGCAAAAAGCCATTTCCTATTTTTTATCATCTAACTTTTAATGTCAATCCAATGAGATGGTGACATTTTATTTATATTTTACGTAGAATTTACGTTAGTTGACAACTCAACCAGATATAAATCAAAAGTAGACATTGAACTGATGACGTCTGTGCTCAGTGGGTAGTTTGCCTGTGTATCTCTATGTGTTTCTGAGGGAAGCTCTGGATAAGAGCATCTGCTAAATGGATAAAATGTCAATATAAACATGACACTGGACAAGGCTCCATATCAGAGATGACTGGCCCACCACAGGGATGATACTAACTAGACGTTGTGTGACCTTGAATGGATAATAGAAGTAGGCTACCCAGGAAGGCTTGCAAAAATATATATACTGGGGTAGTATTCATTAGGCACCAAACAGAAGAAAACAGTTGGAAACAGAGATGGATGGACTACATGCATTGGTTCAATAACAAACACTCATTTTGGTTGTTGCATTAGGTTTTGCTACGGTGTGCCATAATGAATATGCCCCTGATCTGATTCTGTATAAATTAACTTTGGGGTTGTGACTGTGAGAAATGATCTGTCTCCGTTCATGACAGACGTCAACCATGATGAATTAGCAGTTGTTTGGGTCGGTGTTAAGTAAATGGAGTCATTATTGACAACCTTAAAGCTCTCTCTGTTTGCGGTGGTATCAGTGAGGACTTCCAGGCCCTGGCTGGCTGGCTGCCCGCAGTAAAAGGGGTTGTTGTGATTCCAAGTGGGTTGGGAGGGAGTGGGACTTAGCCTGGAGGTAAATTGTGTCTGTGATGTAGATGGAGAAAGGTTAAGTTGTGGCAGGCTGATGACCTTATAGAGGAAGTACAGGCAATGGTCTTCTATGGGCATGTGGCAGCGGACAGAGGGCCTGTAAATTAGCTGTGACATGCCCATTTCCTATTTATTTGAGCAATTCTACTATCTCTGACATCATGGCTATAGTACATTATGGGAGACGTTACTGCATCTTATGAGAAAAATATGCTCTAAACGTATTTCCCCCCGATCTTTCTAGTTTCCCCTGGTCGACACAGGGGGGAGACAAACATACAGATCTGTACACAAACCTGATCCTAATTATGTGCTATCTTGAATGGCTAAATGAATAATGAGGATCATAGAATACTTAGCGAGGACTTACACCATGTGTTTTATTTGATATATGACATAAGGGCTCAACTTAAAAGTAACCCAGGTTGAAATGTCATATGGGTCATAATCTTGAATACGTATCAATGCTATTAACAGGGAGTATTCAAGGAGAGGCATATCCACAGAACACTTAAGATATCAAAGAACTCTCCATTACCTATAGGTTCATTCATTGACAAACCCACATGCCCCCAGTAGTCATTCATCCCAACTCATAATGAAGCTAATAAAGCAGAAGCAGTGGTGATACTAGTTATTGAAAAGGAGATTATTGAGAAAGTAAGTGTTGCGGGAGAAAATGGGGATATACTATGGGAGTCTGCAGAGACAGAGTGGAAGAGAAGCAGTGCAGACAATGAGCTCCAGAGGTTAAGTCCCCAGCCCGCCAATAGGGCCCACAGGAATGCCAAAGGGTCTTGGAGGGGGCATTGTTGTCTGAGGTGCATCCTGCTCAGTGTATGAGACTACACATTACAACTCAAGGTCTATAGACTGACTGGTCCATGGGAATACTCAAGCTTATTTTTGTAGGAGAAGACATACTGTAGAAGACATAAATCACGTGGGGTACACCAATCTCGCAACTTTTTCTGTGTGTAATGTTTGTTTTTTCTTTTGAAATATTCTAAATAAATATGTAAATAGTAAACAAAAACACTGATCATCCAGGATATTGCAGCATTCTTCTCTGCTTGAAGAACCTTCCGGATAAATACAACTTGGGGCCTCGATATCCCTTGGCTGACTCCTCTCAGGCAGGGCGGCATGTGGTACCACTGTGTATCAGGGACTATAGCCCCAGGGGAGAGTCCTAGCCTTAACCCAGTTTGTGTCTGGGGAAGACAAAGGGGGACCAACAACACACTGAATGGACGGGGGGCTGTTTATCCCCATAGGAACATGCCCATGGCAGAAATGGAGCTCAGCCAGAGTTAATCCACCAGATGTGTTTTACCACCTTCAATAATGTTCCTCTCTTAAAGGGAGGCGTTAAATTATGACATGCATCCCGCTGTAAGGTCTAGACTTGTTTGAGAATTCTGTGATTTTGGGGTATGGCAAACTAGCAGTGTTTTGGAATGATGCCTTGGCCAATGGATTCTCCCCAACAGGGTTTGGCTATGGTAGCAGTACCAAAGGGACCCAAATGGCCTGTACAACAATGAGTATGTCACAGTAATGCCTTGCATTATGACAGAGTAATATTCCTGTTTTGAACCAACAGGTTCCTTCATGGACATGCAGATTTATTACAGTTGACAAAGCTCTTTGTCATAGATATGTCAGTACTGTAGCGCTACTGTCTGTCTGTCATTGTTACTGAATACAGAACTCCACCACTTAGGATTCATTATATTACAGTCAGAATGAGTTGTTCATGTAAATTACCTTGTCAGTGGCACATCTCTAAATGTACTCACACTGAAAGGATTGCAAGGCACAGTCAGCGAGACAATTGATTTGTCAAACCTCAGAGTTTTCCAAACAACCTCTTCCTTTATCTTTCAATTGGGCAATGTCTATGACAGAGAAGTGTACTTCAAGGCACTTTAAAAGTACTTTAAGTTACTAGCAGAGGAGTTTGTGTTTTCAGCTGAATTTCAGAAAGAGGAAAGACTGCAAAGAGTTCACCACCACTTTGTGAGTGTGAGAGGTGTCTGGCATGACTTTAAATTCAAACCTCAATCCCCGGAGTGTGTCCAGTCAGGCGGGGCCCTGGCTCTGGGTTTCCAACAAGCTGCACTTTACCTTCCAGCTGCTCTCTGTCCCCTTTGGATTGAGGGAGGGGAGGGAATAGGGGCCATGGGGGTGGAGATGGGTGGGGGCATGCTCTTGCCGGACAGGCCTGGAAATGTCCTTTTTATGTTTCAGCAGCCCATTCCAGGATGGGAGGGGTGTGAGCTGTGGGGTTTTGGGACTTGGCTAGGAGCCAGCCACAGCAGGAAGCTTGCTAGTTCACATGGACAAAAGCAGTCCTGGCCACTGCCTAGCTATCTGTGCAGGACTCAACAGCTCTCACTCACCCAACCCCCAAAACAGGAACTTTGCACAGTTATATGGGTCCGGCGGCACCACTGCACAGATTGACTGCAGTCAGTTACTCACAGCTGCACTGACTATTCAAACCTCTTTACACATGAATGCATGTATGTAATGTCAGCAGTGTTTGTCTTCATTGTCTTTACAAAATAAAGTATTCTCTTTGACTAAATGCAACAGGCATAGAAGGATTTTCTTTTCATGTTCCCTTATGTTTTCATTCGTTATTTGATACTCTGTGATATTGTCTTACTCTACTGCTCAAAATCAAGTTGTCTGACCGTCTTTATAGCTGCCAAGGCTATTGGCAGTTATTGCTAAGTGCCTCTCCTCCTGTCTGTGCACCCTGCCTGTCTGTAAAAAAACAAATCAAATCAAAGTCCATTGGTCACCTACACAGATTTGCAGGAGCGAAAAACTTGTTTCTAGCTCCAACAGTGCAGTAATAATACCTAACATTTTTTTTTAAAGAAATAGAATGAGCAATGTCAGAGTCTGGAATATATAATGCCCTCTCTAATGCCAGTATGTAAACAGCAGCATGGACCAAAACAAAAGTCCCACGGTTGATCTGTCTGGCAGAAAACCATGCATCATTTTACTCGCATCCAGGGGGTGTTTCCACTGTTTTTGTTAAACCAGACTTCTGCATGAATTGATATGATCTCTGTCATAGTGCATGACATTATTCATTGATGTTGATTGCTATATGTTTATGTTCATGTTGTGCACTTGGGGGGTTATGGTCTCAATACATATCTCAACAAACTTATGTTCAGTTTCATTTTATGATCACTATCGTACTGAAATATTTGAAAGATACCATTTTCTAATATTTTAAGATGTATGCCATTTACAAGCCTTTCGCTGCACCCGCAATAACATCTGCTAAATATGTGTATGTGACCAATAACATTTGATTTGATGTGATAATGATAGTTTCATGCTGGTTTAGAATGTTTTTTTGCACTCATATATTTATCTTCTGTCAAAAGCTACTACAATAGTCTGCCAGCCTACATTCCTACCTACCTACCTACTTACTGTGTCATACGGGTAGCTACTTTAATGTGCATATGTTTTGTCTCATATGGTTTTTCTAACCAGTGAAAACCTCCTATGATCTAATTGCTCCCTTTATGACTTGATAATCCCTCTCTGAGGACTGCAGGGTGCTAATCATTTTAAACAAAGCTTCACATAATTTAATTTAGCGTCCAGGGAGATCATAAGATCATCATGAATAGGGAGTTTTAATAGGGAGGGCTGGTCTTTTCCTGGTTGATATACAGGCAGGCGTTGATGTTTTCTATTCAACAAAGAGCAAACTAAAGAATGTAATTCATGTCTTCAGTTCCAACCCACTGGGCACACACTGGTTGATTCAACGTCATTTCAATTCAATTACGTTGAACCAATGTGGAAAATACGTTGAATTGACCTCTGTGACCAGTAGGATGTGACAATTTTAATGTATTATACATTGTTGATATGATCACATAAAATCGTATAAATAAGATCACTCACTGATAGCATTAAACTGATCCATGCATGATGTAGCCCTACAAGACATAATGCACTTAGCACATAATGTGGCACTTGTAGATTCAGAGATCGTGTAGTGAGATATCAAAAAAATGTTCCCTAAATGTCCAAATGATATGCAAATGAAAAATATGCTATTATTTCAAACAATACCATATTGTTTGAAAACAGCTCCGCTTCTGAAATGCAGAACATTCTTGAGCGGGAAAAGGTGTTACAAGATTCACCTGTCAATTCCAATTAATGGTCGTTTCTTCCGGTGTCGTTCTCTGCTGCTCGGCATTGCGCTCATTTAAAATAAGCGTTTTTTTGTGTGGGATGATAATATTAACCAAAATAATCTGACTGGCGAGGAACCAGCGATCAACCTAAACAGATACGCTTTTGTGATACTAGTGTATTCGGATATTACTAACACGCCTCCAATATTTATCTTTGCTGGTTCATTCTCCTGCTCTAATAGATAATAGAGCCTCTACAATAGATTGCAGAACCTACCGGTCTGTGTAGAGAGGGCTCTCGCTTTGATCTTTAAATACCCTCTCATTTAAAACCACACTGAGTTGCTTTGATTTTTCTCTCACGAGCCAGCTGTAAAATGTATAAATTCAGACGTTCCCTTAAATGACACTCTCCGTGTGCGCGCGCGCCCAGTGGAGACAGCAAGAACACCTTTCTATCCTTTTTTCTGCTCCACCATCTGTCCCTCCCTTTCTTCCATTTCATGTGTTCAACCGACATCTACCCCTCACAGCTACAACTCCGTTGTTCCCCCCTCTCCCCTTGCATTGAGTTTTCCTGTCCACTCGGCTTTGCAGTTTGAACGACGCAGACGGTCCCTGGCCCCGACTGTTCCCCCCTCCCCCACTAGCTGAGCTGCTGTTTCACTCAAAGATGGCGTCAGCTTTGGAGCCTCTGGTCTCTGGCTGCATTTTTGGGCTTGTTGTTGTCTCGGATTCGAAGGATTTTTGGCACATTCTCTTCGGCAACTCGACACGAAATTCCGGTGAGTAGCGGCTAGTGGGGAGAGGATATTACAAGGTCTCCGAGCTTCCTTTTGAAACCCGAACTGGACCAGTGGTAGCTTTCTGGGAAACGCGAGAGGTAGAGGGAACGGGGTACGGGGAGATGAAGATCGCGAGGGGGGAGGGAGGGGGCGAGCCGAGGCCTACTTCGCTCCAACGGCCTTGTCTTCACCGCATCGCAGTCCGCAGGCACTATGTGGGTGGGTGATGCAGGAAGGAAGTAAGGAAAGGTGAGGGATAGGTAGCCGTGTGTAGACACGCGTCTTGCCGGGAAATATTTCCACCCAGAGCCGAGGCGAAGGAGGCCGAACGGCCATAGAACATATATTGTAACGTTGAAAAATTATTCACTATGAAGTCGTCATTTTGCCACTTTCCCGATAACGGTTATGGCCGTTTACAACTTACATTGTGCATTTGCAGTCAGCGATCTCATCGTGAATATCATCCATTCTATTCTAAATGAGATTGTTCCTTGTGGTTGTTGCCTGTGTTATTGTTTGAATCCTCGGGCGTTGTAGGAATCTGTCATTGTTGATTGTGTCAAAGCGCTGGTTTCCTTAAGACAGCTAGCTAGCTACACGTTGTTACTGTTTTGAGCTATTTCGTTACTTTTAGCAAGCAATGAGCAATATCAGTTCGCGGGTAGGTTTGTAGCAACACAGCCTATTGCCTATCATATCAGTGAGAGTAAACAGAGGAGTAGGTTGAGAAAGTGAGACACTCGGCTATTGCTTGGCTAGCTAGCTAACGTTAACTACTGTTAGTTAACTGTGCTATATAGTAACGGTAACACCAATCTGTTTTCAAATAAATGGCTAACGTTAACATGGTTACTATAGCTAGCTACCAGTAATGAGACAGATGTTTAGCTAGATAACGAACACATCTAACGTTAGCTACCTTAGGTCACTTAACAAAAAAAATATCTATATTAATCAGCTACTGCACAAATGTAATCCAAGATCTTGTTTGTTGTGCATGGAATACAAATATATCTAACGTTAGCATGCTTGCTGAAATCAAGCCAAAGCACTGAAAACATGAGATGTGGATAGCTAGTAGTGTTCCGTTTATTTAGCTATTTTAGTTGATTTGTTTTGCTGTTCAAAGTGAGAACCATGTGGCTTAGCAAAATCATAATGTCAAGAATTCAACAACAATGTATCCTGTTCTCCATAATCTGGGCTGTTGTTGTTATGACCTTTTTATCAATGTCTGTTTTCGGACCCAATTCATGAGCCCATGTTGTGAAATTCTTAGGTATATAAAGATAATATACTATAACATGTAAATAAAGGAGGTAGGGCTTTCTTCCGTAGTGTTTACTATGACACTTATGAGAGTTGCTCTGGTTTTGTGGTTAAAAGAATCTGCATTTACACAAACATGGAGAACAGAATGTAAAGTTACCTCCATATCTACATTAGAGATCATCCCAGTGGCTGATGTTTACCTACTCAGGCGCTAGTCTGGCACTGTCTTTCTGAGCTAACTATGCCCTCTGCTCAGGGTTTTCTCTTCCCATCCTAAATGTATTTGTTATGTTCAGTGTTATAAACGGTGCTCATGTCAGGTAATGTTGATCTAGACTTCAGGCAGCATGTATCCATCTCATACAAGATGTGTGCTCCCTAACTGTCTCTGTGTTTAGTTGCCAAGCATGACTTTGTTTACATGCTGCTGTTGTTTGAGTGTCTCAGTACATGTCTTTTGAGGGTTACATTCAGTAGGCACTAAAGGGAGCAAATGTTTTGAAATGGCAGAATTACCTCAACTCTAATACAAAACTTAAAGATGTTTTTCTTTGTTTTTGCCTGCAGAATGTGACCGTCTTGCTGCTTTCTCTCTTGCACACACTTTCTGACCCTTCCATGTTTGTGTCCTTTGTTTCAGCAGGGTGTGTTTTCTGCTGAAGTTGACTGCATGAAGGTGATCAGCCCTCGCTGCTCCCTGGGGTGAGAGATCTGTCCCCTTCCCGGCCGGAGAACAAGTGGATACCACTGGAGAGCGAAGAAGAGAAAGAGGGTGAAGGAGTGGAGCTGCACGGATTAAATACATTTACATCCTTCTGCAAAAGAGTTTATTCCAATAATCTACAGAAAACATTTTTCCCCCACTGTCCTGATTCTACCCTTACAGTACAACTGATCTTCAACTAAAGATGACAGTCAAGGTGTCCACATCACACTGAGAGACTCTTATTTACATTGAGGGGAGACTGAATCTTCAAGGTTGTAGCCGTTTGTCCCTCGGCCCTTTGCAACAGGCAGTAGTGGGAGAAACCTAAGTGTTATTGTTGTAGTGTGTGTGGGTCCACCACAGCTCCAGAGTTAGTCTAGTACCTGCTGCTCCACGACACTGCTCTCCTCCAGGCTAACTGACTGCTGGGAGAGGGTAGTGGGTGGACCAAGCTTTATTGGGTGGGTTGGCGGGGGAGCCTATGCTATGGTGAGCTGTTCCCTGCCGTGCTGCTCAGGACCAGGCTCTGAGGGACTCACTGTGCGGCCCCGGGACAAAGGATAGTCTTCGGACAGAGGGGCTAGGAGGAGGAGGCGGCGGCCTGGGCCGCGGGATTCTTACCCTTTGCCCGCTACGGGCGTGTGTTTGTGTGTGTGTCGTCATTGCGACCTCCAGCCGCAGTCATGGTGAAGCTGGCCAACCCAATGTACACCACCTGGATCCTGGAGGCCATCAAGAAGGTGAAGAAGCAGAAGCAGCGGCCATCGGAGGAGAGGATATGCAACGCTGTGTCCATGTCCCACGGGCTGGACCGCAAGACTATACTGGAGCAGCTGGAGCTCAGTGTCAAGGATGGTACCATCCTCAAAGTCTCTAACAAGGGGCTCAACTCTTACAAGGATCCGGAGAACCCCGGCCGCCTGGCCTTCCCCAAACCCCGCCTGGGCAGCAGTGGAGGAGGGGGTGGTCATCATGGGCATGTGGGCCATGGAGGTAGCCACCATCGCTCTGGGAAGAAACCAGGGCTGGACTGGAATAAGCTGATCAAGCGTTCCCTGGAGGGGCTCCATGAGCCAGGGGGCTCCACTCTAAAAAGTGTTGAGCGCTTCCTCAAGTGCCAGGGTGATGTGGCGGCCTACCTGTCTGGCAGTGGCTCCATGGGGCCCGGGCTGTTCCACCAGCAGCTGAGAGTGGCACTGAAGCGGGCGTGTGCCCACGGCAGGGTGGCCAAGAATGGGCCGCTGTTCCACCTCATCAGCCGTAGCTCCCAGTTGGATGGGACAGGCACCGTGGCACTGGACTCCCTCCCACCTGTCCGCCTGCTGCCACACGAAAAGGACAAGGTAAGCCATGCACCTACATTCACTTTCTCAAATATAAACACAATGTAATGTCTCTGTAAACCTACCGTGTAAGTGAAAACAGATAACTGTAAAAAGAGCAATCTGTAATTTTTGTCCCCTGTGGCAGTGGAAAGAATAAGTGATAATTAATTACATTTCTATAGCGCTTTTTTATAAAAATCTCAAAGCGCTTCAAAAGCAATAAACAAACAAGCGATACATCATGAGTAGCCAAGCCTTAGTTAGGTCACCCAATAGAGGTCAAGTCTGAGAGCATGCATCCTCTAAGACAGTGGGACAGTCCATGGCTTGATCAGAGGAAGGTGGTCAGGGAGATGGTTGAAGTCTAGTGACGATCATGTAGAAGTAAACAAACAATGAAGGCTGAAGGCAGCACACAATCAATCTTAGCAGAGATAGAGTTATATTTTATAAAGTGGTTTCCCATGTGGTTGTAGGGCTGCCAGGGAAGATGTAATGCCAAAAATGTAAGTTTATATCATGCAATTAGTAGCCAGGTCGGGCAGCCATGCAGTAGAGTTTGGCAAGCCACAATGTCAAACCTTGAACTGGTTTTCATTTTTAACCAGTCTGTGCACAGTACACAAACAACACCCCTCTAACTCCTTCCAGGGCATTAACTTCCCTATTGAGTGATCACACTGTTTGCACAGCGTGGTTTGATTGATAATGTCTTTGTTGGAGTGAGTGGTGTCAAATGCAGGGACTTACAGTGCAACCATTTTACTCACACATGCACCTAAATATTTTCCTACATTTAACTTAGGTGGACACGTGTTCCTTGTAAAAAAAAAAAAAGTAAGTTTAGAGCATTTAAATGGTTTAATACATTTCATAGATTAGCTTGTGAATATAAGCAGGGGACGTAGCTGATAAAGAGTTCTGAGCTCTGTTGTGTTTTTGTGTGATTTACATGACCGACTTAAAGCAACACGTTGTAGCCAAATTGGCCAGACAGACGGAGAGCTGTGAAAGAGAAACCCTAGGTAGAACAGATCCGTCCACAGGTCAGAGAAGCACCATGAGGGAGACGACCAGCGTAGCATCGCTGTGGCAGTCAGTGGGTCCGGCTTTCACTGTCTCTTTCAGGGGCCGGGTCAGCGTGTAGTGGTGGTGTACTCCAGGAGTAAGCAGGGTCAGCGGAGTGCCCTATAAGCTGTGGGCTCTACAGCCCTCTGTCTCAGGCCTGCAGCAGGAGGAGAAAGAGAGGGAAAAGAGGTGGTCAGGGAAAAGTCACGTGGGGCCCAGTGAGTATCATGCCAGGACGAGAGAGACTGGTGACCAGCTGCAGGGCTGGGAGAGAGAGGGGCACACACACACACACACACACACACACACACACACAGGGAGAGGGGTGGACACACACACAGGGAGAGGGGTGGACACACACACAGGGAGAGGGGTGGACACACACACAGGGAGAGGGGTGGACACACACACACACACACAGGGGTGGACACACACACACACACACACACACAGGGGTGGACACACACACACACACACACAGGGGTGGACACACACACACACACACACACACACAGGGGTGGACACACAGACAGGGGTGGACACACACACACACACACACACAGACAGGGGTGGACACACACACACACACACACACACACAGACAGGGGTGGACACACACACACACACACACAGACAGGGGTGGACACACACACAGACCGGGGTGGACACACACACACACACACACAGACCGGGGTGGACACACACACACACACACACACACACACACACACACACACACACACACAGACAGGGGTGGACACACACACACACACACACAGACAGGGGTGGACACACACACACACACACACAGACAGGGGTGGACACACACACACACACACACAGACAGGGGTGGACACACACACACACAGACAGGGGTGGACACACACACACACACACACACAGACAGGGGTGGACACACACACACACAGACAGGGGTGGACACACACACACACAGACAGGGGTGGACACACACACACACACACACACACACACACACACAGACAGGGGTGGACACACACACACACAGACAGGGGTGGACACACAGACAGGGGTGGACACACACACACAGAGACAGGGGTGGACACACAGACAGGGGTGGACACACACACACACACACAGACAGGGGTGGACACACACACACACACAGACAGGGGTGGACACACACACACACAGACATGGGTGGACACACACACACACACAGACAGGGGTGGACACACACACACACACAGACAGGGGTGGACACACAGACAGGGGTGGACACACACACACACACACACACAGACAGGGGTGGACACACACACAGACAGGGGTGGACACACACACACACACACACACAGACAGGGGTGGACACACACACACACAGACAGGGGTGGACACACACACACACAGACAGGGGTGGACACACACACACACACACAGACAGGGGTGGACACACGCACACACAGACTGGGGTGGACACACACACACACAGACAGGGGTGGACACACACACACAGACAGGGGTGGACACACACACACACAGACAGGGGTGGACACACACACACACACACAGACAGGGGTGGACACACACACACACACAGACAGGGGTGGACACACACACACACAGGGGTGGACACACACCCACACACACACACAGGGGTGGACACACACACACACACAGGGGTGGACACACACACACACACACACACACACACACACACACACAGGGGTGGACACACAGACAGGGGTGGACACACACACACACACACACACACACACACACACACACACACAGACAGGGGTGGACACACACACAGACCGGGGTGGACACACACACACACACACAGACCGGGGTGGACACACACACACACACAGACAGGGGTGGACACACACACACACACACACAGACACACACACAGACAGGGGTGGACACACACACACACACACACAGACAGGGGTGGACACACACACACACACACAGACAGGGGTGGACACACACACACACACAGACAGGGGTGGACACACACACACACACACACACACACAGACAGGGGTGGACACACACACACACACACACACAGACAGGGGTGGACACACACACACAGACAGGGGTGGACACACACACACACACACACACACAGACAGGGGTGGACACACACACACACACACAGACAGGGGTGGACACACACACACACAGACAGGGGTGGACACACACACACACACACACAGACAGGGGTGGACACACACACACACAGAGACAGGGGTGGACACACAGACAGGGGTGGACACACACACACACACACAGACAGGGGTGGACACACACACACACACACACACACAGACAGGGGTGGACACACACACACACACACACACACAGACAGGGGTGGACACACACACACACACACACAGACAGGGGTGGACACACACACACACACACACAGACAGGGGTGGACACACACACACACACACACACAGACAGGGGTGGACACACACACACACACACACACACACAGACAGGGGTGGACACACACACACACACACACACACAGACAGGGGTGGACACACACACACACACACACACAGACAGGGGTGGACACACACACACACACACACACACACACACACAGACAGGGGTGGACACACACACACACACAGACAGGGGTGGACACACACACACACACACACACACACAGACAGGGGTGGACACACACACACACACACACACACACACAGACAGGGGTGGACACACACACACACACACACACACACACACACAGACAGGGGTGGACACACACACACACACACACACAGACAGGGGTGGACACACACACACACACACAGACAGGGGTGGACACACACACACACACACACAGACAGGGGTGGACACACACACACACACACACACAGACAGGGGTGGACACACACACACACACACACACAGACAGACAGGGGTGGACACACACACACACACACACACAGACAGGGGTGGACACACACACACACACACACAGACATGGGTGGACACACACATACACACACACACACAGACAGGGGTGGACACACACACACACACACACACACAGACATGGGTGGACACACACACACACAGACATGGGTGGACACACACACACACACACACACAGACATGGGTGGACACACACACACACACACACAGACATGGGTGGACACACACACACACACACACACAGACATGGGTGGACACACACACACACACACACACAGACATGGGTGGACACACACACACACACACACAGACATGGGTGGACACACACACACACAGACATGGGTGGACACACACACACACACACACAGACATGGGTGGACACACACACACACACACACAGACATGGGTGGACACACACACACACACACACAGACATGGGTGGACACACACACACACACACACAGACATGGGTGGACACACACACACACACACACAGACATGGGTGGACACACACACACACACACACAGACATGGGTGGACACACACACACACACACACAGACATGGGTGGACACACACACACACACACACAGACATGGGTGGACACACACACACACACACACAGACATGGGTGGACACACACACACACACACACAGACATGGGTGGACACACACACACACACACACACAGACATGGGTGGACACACACACACACACACACAGACATGGGTGGACACGCACACACACACACACACAGACATGGGTGGACACGCACACACACACACACACAGACATGGGTGGACACACACACACACACACACACAGACATGGGTGGACACACACACACACACACACACACACAGACAGGGGTGGACACACACACACACACACACAGACAGGGGTGGACACACACACACACAGACAGGGGTGGACACACACACACACACACACACAGACAGGGGTGGACACACACACACACACACACAGACAGGGGTGGACACACACACACACACACAGACAGGGGTGGACACACACACACACACAGACAGGGGTGGACACACACACACACAGACAGGGGTGGACACACACACACACACACAGACAGGGGTGGACACACACACACACACACACAGACAGGGGTGGACACACACACACACACACACAGACAGGGGTGGACACACACACACACACACACAGACAGGGGTGGACACACACACACACACACAGACAGGGGTGGACACACACACACACACAGACAGGGGTGGACACACACACACACACACACAGACAGGGGTGGACACACACACACACACACACACACAGACAGGGGTGGACACACACACACACACACACACACACAGACAGGGGTGGACACACACACACACACACACACACAGACAGGGGTGGACACACACACACACACACAGACAGGGGTGGACACACACACACACACACAGACAGGGGTGGACACACACACACACACACAGACAGGGGTGGACACACACACAGACAGGGGTGGACACACACACACACACACACACAGACAGGGGTGGACACACACACACACAGACAGGGGTGGACACACACACACACACACACACACACAGACAGGGGTGGACACACACACACACACACACACAGACGGGTGGACACACACACACACACACAGACAGACAGACAGACAGACAGGGGTGGACACACACACACACAGACAGACACACACAGACAGGGGTGGACACACACACACACACACACAGACAGGGGTGGACACACACACAGACACAGACAGGGGTGGACACACACACACACACACACACAGACAGGGGTGGACACACACACACACACACACACACACAGACAGGGGTGGACACACACACACACACACACACACAGACATGGGTGGACACACACACAGACAGGGATGGACACACACACACACAGAGACAGGGGTGGACACACACACACACAGAGACAGGGGTGGACACACACACACACAGAGACAGGGGTGGACACACACACACACACAGACAGGGGTGGACACACACACACACACACAGACAGGGGTGGACACACACACACAGACAGGGGTGGACACACACACACACACACACAGAGACAGGGGTGGACACACACACACAGAGACAGGGGTGGACACACACACACACAGACAGGGGTGGACACACACACACACAGACAGGGGTGGACACACACACACACACAGACAGGGGTGGACACACACACACACACAGACAGGGGTGGACACACACACACACACACAGACAGGGGTGGACACACACACACACACAGACAGGGGTGGACACACACACACACACACAGACAGGGGTGGACACACACACACACACACAGACAGGGGTGGACACACACACACACAGACAGGGGTGGACACACACACACACACACACACAGGGGTGGACACACACACACACACACACAGACAGGGGTGGACACACACACACACACACAGACAGGGGTGGACACACACACACACATACAGACAGGGGTGGACACACACACACACACACACACACAGACAGGGGTGGACACACACACACACACACACAGGGGTGGACACACACACACACACACACACAGACAGGGGTGGACACACACACACACACACACACACAGACAGGGGTGGACACACACACACACACACAGACAGGGGTGGACACACACACACACACAGACAGGGGTGGACACACACACACACACAGACAGGGGTGGACACACACACACACACACAGACAGGGGTGGACACACAGACAGGGGTGGACACACACACACACACACAGACAGGGGTGGACACACACACACAGACAGGGGTGGACACACACACACACACACACACAGGGGTGGACACACACACACACACACACACACACACAGACAGGGGTGGACACACACACACACACACACACAGACAGGGGTGGACACACACACACACACACACACAGACAGGGGTGGACACACACACACACACACACACAGACAGGGGTGGACACACACACACAGACAGGGGTGGACACACACACACACACACAGACAGGGGTGGACACACACACACACACACACACACAGACAGGGGTGGACACACAGACAGGGGTGGACACACACACACACACACACAGACAGGGGTGGACACACACACACAGACAGGGGTGGACACACACACACACACAGACAGGGGTGGACACACACACACACACACAGACAGGGGTGGACACACAGACACAGACAGGGGTGGACACACACACACACACACACACAGACAGGGGTGGACACACACACAGACAGGGGTGGACACACACACAGACGGGTGGACACACACACACACAGGGGTGGACACAGACAGGGGTGGACACACACACACACAGACAGGGGTGGACACACACACAGACAGGGGTGGACACACACAGACAGGGGTGGACACACACACACACACACAGACAGGGGTGGACACACACACACACACACACACACACAGACAGGGGTGGACACACACAGACAGGGGTGGACACACACACAGACAGGGGTGGACACACACACAGACAGGGGTGGACACACACAGACAGGGGTGGACACACACACACACAGACAGGGGTGGACACACACACACACAGACAGGGGTGGACACACACACAGACAGGGGTGGACACACACACAGACAGGGGTGGACACACACACAGACAGGGGTGGACACACACACAGACAGGGGTGGACACACACACACACACAGACAGGGGTGGACACACACACACACACACACAGACAGGGGTGGACACACACACACACACACACACACACACAGACAGGGGTGGACACACACACACACACACACACACAGACAGGGGTGGACACACACACACACAGACAGGGGTGGACACACACACACACAGACAGGGGTGGACACACACACACAGACAGGGGTGGACACACACACACACACACACACACACACACAGACAGGGGTGGACACACACACAGACAGGGGTGGACACACACACAGACAGGGGTGGACACACACACACACACACACAGACAGGGGTGGACACACACACACACACACACACAGACAGGGGTGGACACACACACACACACAGACAGGGGTGGACACACACACACACAGACAGTTGTGGACACACACACACACACACACAGACAGGGGTGGACACACACACACACACACACACACAGACAGGGGTGGACACACACACACACAGACAGGGGTGGGGACACACACACAGACAGGGGTGGGGACACACACAGACAGGGGTGGACACACACACACAGACAGGGGTGGACACACACACACACACACAGACAGACAGGGGTGGACACACACACACACACACAGACAGACAGGGGTGGACACACACACACACAGACAGACAGGGGTGGACACACACACACACAGACAGGGGTGGACACACACAGACAGGGGTGGACACACACACACACACACAGACAGGGGTGGACACACACACACACACACAGACAGGGGTGGACAAACACACACACACACAAAGACAGGGGTGGACACACACACACACACAAAGACAGGGGTGGACACACACACAGACAGGGGTGGACACACACACAGACAGGGGTGGACACACACACAGACAGGGGTGGACACACACACACACAGAGACAGGGGTGGACACACACACACAGAGACAGGGGTGGAGACACACACACACAGAGACAGGGGTGGACACACACACACACACAGACAGGGGTGGACACACACACACACACAGACAGGGGTGGACACACACACACACACAGACGGGTGGACACACACACACACACAGACAGGGGTGGACACACACACAGACAGGGGTGGACACACACACAGAGACAGGGGTGGACACACACACACACAGACAGGGGTGGACACACACACACACACACAGGCAGGGGTGGACACACAGACAGGGGTGGACACACACACACACACACACACAGACAGGGGTGGACACACACACACAGACAGGGGTGGACACACACACAGACAGGGGTGGACACACACACAGACAGGGGTGGACACACACACACACAGACAGGGGTGGACACACACACACACACACACAGACAGGGGTGGACACACACACACACACAGACAGGGGTGGACACACACACACACAGACAGGGGTGGACACACACACACAGACAGGGGTGGACACACACACACACAGACAGGGGTGGACACACACACACACAGACAGGGGTGGACACACACACACAGACAGGGGTGGACACACACACACAGACAGGGGTGGACACACACACACAGACGGGTGGACACACACACACACACACAGACGGGTGGACACACACACACACACACACAGACGGGTGGACACACACACACACACACACAGACAGGGGTGGACACACACACACACACAGACAGGGGTGGACACACACACACACACAGAGACAGGGGTGGACACACACACACACACAGACAGGGGTGGACACACACACAGACAGGGGTGGACACACACACAGACAGGGGTGGACACACACACACACAGACAGGGGTGGACACACACACACACACACAGACAGGGGTGGACACACACACACACACAGAGACAGGGGTGGACACACACACACACACAGAGACGGGTGGACACACACACACACACAGACAGGGGTGGACACACACACACACACAGACAGGGGTGGACACACACACACACACACACAGACAGGGGTGGACACACACACACAGACAGGGGTGGACACACACACACAGACAGGGGTGGACACACACACACAGACAGGGGTGGACACACACAGACAGGGGTGGACACACACACACAGACAGGGGTGGACACACACACACAGACAGGGGTGGACACACACACACACAGACAGGGGTGGACACACACACACACAGACAGGGGTGGACACACACACACACACAGACAGGGGTGGACACACACACACACACAGACAGGGGTGGACACACACACACACAGACAGGGGTGGACACACACACACACAGACAGGGGTGGACACACAGACAGGGGTGGACACACACACACACAGACAGGGGTGGACACACACACACACAGACAGGGGTGGACACACACACACACACAGACAGGGGTGGACACACACACACAGGGGTGTACACACACACACACACACACACAGACAGGGGTGGACACACACACACACACACAGACAGGGGTGGACACACACACACACACACGGACAGGGGTGGACACACACACACACACACGGACAGGGGTGGACACACACACACACACACGGACAGGGGTGGACACACACACACACACACACACACGGACAGGGGTGGACACACACACACACACACACGGACAGGGGTGGACACACACACACACACACACGGACAGGGGTGGACACACACACACACGGACAGGGGTGGACACACACACACACACAGACAGGGGTGGACACACACACACACACACACACACACAGACGGGTGGACACACACACACACACACACAGACAGGGGTGGA
>NC_088408.1:81158552-81161052 GCF_034236695.1 Oncorhynchus nerka
AAAAAACGCGAATCCAACCATCACCCCTGGTGAGACAAAACCGCAACTCGTTAGTGAAGAGCACTTTTTGCCAGTCCTGTCTGGTCCAGCGACGGTGGGTTTGTGCCCATAGGCGACATTGTTAACGTTGATGTCTGGTGAGGACCTGCCTTACAACAGGCCTTACAAGCCCTCAGTCCAGCCTCTTTCAGCCTATTGCAGACTGAGCACTGATGGAGGGATTGTGCGTTCCTGGTGTAACTCGGGCAGTTGTTGTTGCCATCCTGTACCTGTCCTGCAGGTGTGATGTTCGCATGTACCGATCCTGTGCAGGTGTTCTTACACACACACACACACACACACACACCACCGAGACACACTACCTAAAGCTAATTACAGTCAGTATGACAATGCCTGTTCACCCACAAAGAACTTAGCAAAGCACAGGCCCGTGTTTTCAACATTGTCATTTTGAAGACTGTGTGGACAATGTTTTTTTCTATTCTATTCTCACTCTCTATCACAGGGCCTATGCATTTCATTCTCATTCTAAATCGACTCTCATGCATTTCATTCTCATTCTGAATCGACTCATGCATTTCACTCTCATTCTGAATCGACTCTCATCCTCTTTCTGCCACACAACATAACTTGACAAGCACAAGCACTTATACCCCCCTTTATCATCAACATGTCTCACTCACTGACTCACTGACTCACTGACTCACTCACTCTCACTCTCTCTGTCTCGCTCTCTGTCTCTCACCCTTTGTTTTTGTGTCTTTTGCTAATGGAGGACACCCTCTAGCAGGCTAATGATCTCTCCTCCTCCACTGGCTTGGTCTGGGCAGGCTGGGTTAATGGTATTGATTAGAAGGATGATTGATCTCAGGATCTGGCTGATTATTGGGTAATTAATCAAGCCTGAATTACCCTATCAATAAAGCTGCCAGCACAAGCTAGTCTGGAAGACACATGGCAGAGGAAAGGAGGAATGGAAAGAGGGAGGGAGGAGATATCAGGAGTATTGAGACTATATAATGACTATCTATTACAGCTTCTACTTGTGACTTAGTGCAGGAGGTCAGGCAACAAAATAGCTGACTGTCACTAGCTCACACACACTGTCGCCAACACACACTGTCACCAACACACACTGTCGCAAAAACACGCTGTCGTAAGCACACACTGGCAGTAAACACTATGTGTCACACTCACATTAGCTGTGGGAAAACAGTGTCAGACGAGCCCCTAGATGTGTAAAAGTGGTGTGTGTGCGTGTGTGTGCGAGCCTTATTAATGGTGTGGGTGTGTAGGGGTCTCAGAGGACCCTGATTGGTTGGTATTGAGATGAAAGAGAAGGGCCCCTGTCCGTTAGCACCTTATTCACTCTACACACATAGACACAAACACACACACATATCTTATGCACAAACACCCTACGCACACAGCTAACTCTCTGGCCTAAAGGCCTTCCTCCAGGTATTTACCAGACAGCAGATAAAACAGTTAAAGCCTCTGTCACAGGTCCAGGAGCTGACTGGGTATCCATAAAGCCAGGGGCCACCAGACACATAATATTATACACACACTTATACACACACTTATACACACACACACACACACACACACACACACACACACACACACACACACACACACACACACACACACACACACACACACACACACACACACACACACACAGCCTGGAGCTCTGTGGGGGCAAGGACAGCCTGGGGTAATGAGCTTGTGTTTAATGATGGCTGGGTTCTGCTTGTGTTCTCTTAAGGGTGTCACACAGGCAGGCGGTGAGAGAGCTGCACCCCACTGACTTCCTGGAGTCTTTCCATATGTCTGTCATAGCTCTAACAACCCATATGTTTGGCATAGCTCTAACCTGCCATATGTTTGTCTTAGCTCTAACAACTCATATGTTTGTCATAGCTCTAACAACCCATATGTTTGTCATAGCTCTAACAACTCATATGTTTGTCATAGCTCCAACAACCCATATGTTTGTCATAGCTCTAACAACCCATATGTTTGTCATAGCTCTAACACTCCATATGTTTGTCTTAGCTCTAACACGCCATATGTCTGTTGTAGCTCTAACACGCCATATGTCTGTTGTAGCTCTAACCTGCCATATGTTTGTCATAGCTCTAACCTGCCATATGTTTGTCATAGCTCTAACCTGCCATATGTTTGTCATAGCTCTAACACGCCATATGTTTGTCATAGCTCTAACACGCCATATGTTTGTCATAGCTCTAACATGCCATATGTTTGTCTTAGCTCTAACACGCCATATGATTGTCTTAGCTCTAACACGCCATATGTCTGTTGTAGCTCTAACACGCCATATGATTGTCTTAGCTCTAACACGCCATATGTCTGTTGTAGCTCTAACACGCCATATGTATATTGTAGCTCTAACACGCCATATGTTTGTCTTAGCTCTAACACGCCATATGTCTGTTGTAGCTCTAACACGCCATATGTCTATTGTAGCTCTAAC